>NW_026057584.1:111503271-111700278 GCF_023721935.1 Panthera uncia
TTGTTTGGCTTGTTCTTTTAATTCAAGTGTTTTACCCTCCGTTGTCAGAGATGCTTAGTGAGTAAGCACCAAAATGGTCCTTCTCCTCTACTTCTGTTCACTTGTTCGTTTACTTTTAGTTTGTGATTCATTTTCAATTTCTCATTTGCTTTATGTAGAAGATAATTTAGAGTAACGTCCAGGACGGAGTTTGTATTTAAATGATTCAAGTTCGTTTCAACCTTGTCTTTGGTAAGGAGATTTTACATTTTTGCATATTTATTTTTGGGGGTGGTGGTGCTGGCTGGCCCAATGCGCGGGTGCGGGTCAGTTTTAGGGTTGGAAGTAAGGAGCCAAACGTTTGGCGGCGGTGGGGGGGGGGGGGGGGTGGTCAGGCTGAACCACGTCTCAGGATCCCCTCCTACAGCTCCATCCCGGGGTGGAAATGTCATGGCGAAAATGTGGCTTCCACGGGGAGATCTTTCCCGTTGGTCACTGGCCCCCATCCGATATTTCAGATATCCATGGTGGGCCCCCTTAGGGCCAGAGCCCTGGCCAGAGTTAGGGTTAGGTCCCAGGAGGCTCCAGGCGCCGAACCCCCTCAGTGCAGTGGTCTCCCCGGAGGGCTGAGTGGAGGGCACCTGGGAGGTTGCGGGTCAGGCTTTGTCTCCGCCCTCAAGGGCCCATCTAGAGTGTGGGTCACGCGTAGGTCGGGCCTCATTTTCCTCCTGGCGCAGTCGACGACCCTGCTTTGGAAATGTCATGGAGAGCTTCCCAATTCCACGCTGAATCATCCCGCGCTGGTTTTGGGGGGAAGGGGTAGGGAGAGCGACTGGGGAAGAGGGGAGGGGGAAGAGAGGCCTGTTGCGTCATGAATGGGGCGTGACCTTATGTAAATCAGGCGGTTCCGGGCGGTAGAATTCCTGGGGCTGTGGAAGTCCCAGAGCTGTTGCTTGGGTTGTCTGAGGAAGACTTGTGTGGGGTGAGGATGGTTGAGATGGGAGTGGGTGCAGAGGGTTTTGGGGTGCAGGGAAGCAAGTGACCGTGTGTGTTCAGTGTCAGGCATGTGAGGCTATGGGGGTGGGAGGAAATTGAAGCTATGCTACCCAGTCAGGACAGATACTATCCCTGGAGGTAGTTTTTACAGGGCTGGGCTTATCCATTGCGTTTTGGTTGTGCCAGTTATTTCCCTAAAGGTGGGCAACTTGGTTGTGTGTCTTGTGACAGAAGTGTGCTGAGTTTATGCTTTTTTTTTTTTTTTTTTGGTAGGGATTTGGAAATCAAACTTGGTTCTGTAAAGTTGTTGAATTTCTTTGTTCTGTTTTATTTTAATAAAAATAAAGTCTTTGGGTATATATAGCTCTTCCCCCCTTTTTTCTTTTTGTAGTTTTCTAATTACTTTTTGACAGTAAAGAAAAGGGGTTCACTTTTAGGAGGAAAGAAAGTGTAACTTTGGTGAGGTTGTTGTGTGTCTCTTCCTGGAGAAGAGAAGTTAGTTGGGGTTGGCTGTTACCTGTACAACAATCCCCAGAAAACTCAAGACAAAACCCAGACTTCCCATCAGGCCACAGCATTTGTGTTGGGCCTTCCTTAAAAGACTTTCAGGAGAATACGATTTAATGAGATTGACACACCTCTAAAGAGGAGGCAACTCTGGCCACATGGACAAAGGATGGGTTTTCACCATCAGCTCTGGGACAAAAGGTGGTGGGCCCTGTGCTTGCTCTCAGGCTCAAGTAAAAACTGTCCTTACAACCCTGCATTGATTTGTAAATATATGTTTTAAGGGTTTTCTGGCTTTACGTTTTCACTGGGGCTGTGGCTTTTACTCTGTAAAAGTCTCTATTGAGAATTTACATTGATGGTTTCCAACTTTGGTTTTCACTTAGGGGAACCACACCATTATGGACTCACAGAAACTGGATTTACTCTTTTGTCTATAACAACAAAACAAAACCACACAAGATATACAAAATGCAGATTTCCAAGATACTGGGCATCAGGCAAAAGAGGACGGCAATTCCAGACACTTGGAAACACACACAGGTGAGCCAAGCCCTACACAACATATGTGCTGCCTCGAGAGAGTTTCCAAGTAAGGTGCAGGGAGGGGAAACTGAAGAGGAGCCCAGTGTACTATGTGGAGTTGAGGACACTGAGCTGCGAGTCCACAGGACGATGTGGTGGGGAGGGCAGAGCTGTGAAAGTCAATTAGCAAGAGCTATTGGGGGGCCCTAAGTGTGCAGCACAGTCCTGCTCTGTGCCTCCATGGGCGCCAACTCCAGCAAGTCAGGGAGCAATCTTGTGAAAGGATTAGAGGGAACAGAGCCTGTACCTCAGCACTGGAAATACAGCCTGTTGCCAACAGATAGACTGGAAAAAGTAACCCCCCTCACTCACGAGGCAGGAGGACTCAGGGAGGTCTTGCCACAGTGTTGGGAACTCCTAATTAGCCCTTTGCTGAGCACTGCTCAGGACCACTGAAAAATCATTAAAGTAACACCAGACATGATCAAACTGTTTCCAAGTAACTGAAATGCATCCTTGATCAAAGCTCAGGATTATAGAAAACACAAAAATATCCAGCAACCAAACAAGGTAACATTCCCACTGGCCATTCCATCCAAGATTTTGAGGTGTGCAGAGCAACAGGGGAAATGACCCTTAATGAGGAGACAGTTCAATCATCTGAAAATGACCCAAAGCTGACACAGGTATGAGAATCACCAGAGGAGGACATTAAGGCGTTTCTTATAATTGTATTCCATCAGTTCAGAATGTTCAACAGGTAAATGGAAAATGTGAAAAAGACCCAATCTCACGTTAAGCGATGAAAACCACAATGCCTGAAGAGAAGTGTACTGCAAGGGGTTGACAGCAATAGAAAATGCAGAAGAAAGACATTTCATAGGACTTGTTTTGAATCTGTAGACCCCGTTGGTTAGTATTGCCGCCTTCACTCCATAAAATCTAATCCATGAACACAGGATGTCTTGCTATTTCTTTAGTTTTCTCTAATCTCTTAGAGCAATGTTGTATAGTTTTCACTGTAAAAGTCTTTGCTTCCTTGAATCAGTTCATTTATAGATCTTTTATTGTTTGGGGTGCTATTGTAAGTGCAATTGTTTTCTTAATTTCCTTTTCAAATTGGTCTTTGTTGGTGTAGAGAAACACAACTGATTTTTGTCTATCTTGTCCTCTGCAACTTTATAGAATTAGTTTATTGACTCTAGTATTTTTGTTTGTGAAGTACTTGGGATTTTTCTCTAGATAGGAGGATGCCTTCCACAAATAGAAATAATTTTATTTATTCCTTTCCACACTATTTTTGCTCAACTTCAATTCTGAAAGATATTTGGGCTGGGTGTGGAAGCCAACAACCGCCACAGGCCACCCCTGGATTTTTGGGACAGAGATGAGCAGTGACAGGAGGTTGCCTATTTTGGGTCACCTCAGCCCAGGGTCTTGGATGAGCACACACAGCCTGGCCAGGGAAATAGAGTCCTTGTTCTTTGCAACCACCTCAAATGAGAAGGACCAAAAGACCCCTTGAGGCTCCTACAGGGAGGGTTTCTGCCCCTCCCCGACCTGGGAATGGCCCAGAAATGAGAAGTCAGAAAAGGGAAGGGGCTGGGGTGGCTGCTGACTCCAGGCCGTGGGAGGCCCCTGAAAGCTATGCCTAATTCCACCTGTAGAGAGCAAAATGGGATCTCTCATTCAAGCAGGGGCCTGGGTCAAGCAATAACACATGCAGTTAAAGATATTGCAGCTAGGAGGTACTGCTAGGACCAGCATCAGCTGACACCCCAGAACTGACAATAATTAGAAACAGAGGAGGGGGCAAGACTGATTAAATCCCTTTAAAAAGGAGAGGATTTTTACAGCAAACTGTCAGACTCTTCAGACATGACCTCTCTATGTCGGACCACTTCAAAAAGGCAGCTACTGCTGAAGGCTCTGCCCAATTGATCCTCAAACAGAACTGAGATCCTTCACTGCTTAAACATAATAAGCAATAAGTGCCATGAACTGTCCTGGACCGGACCAAGGCCAGAGGACTTCATGTCCACAGACTGGCTTCTACACTTTCTGTCATCTTGTTTGTTGTATGGTTTGTCTTATGTTCTGCTCTCTGTGTTGGGTAAGAAGCCAAGTTTAATCACTTGGTGAAATGTCATTGAATTTGGAACCCTGAAATTGCTTTATAATAGTGATTAACTTTGCTTTATGATCGAATAAAGCTGACATTGTGGAAAGACACAATTCTGTGTGTGCACCTTATTAGTGTGCGCATGACACTACCTCACCCTCCTGCTCCTTGAGCAGAAAGGGGAAGCCACCAAGCCCAAAAGGCAGAACCACACACACTTGCATAGGGAGCTCTTTCTCTGTTATAATTTGAATTCAAACCCAAGCTACCAAGGTTCCAAACCCCACACCAGCTATACCATGACCACTACATGCCCCCCATGACCTGCGGTGCTATAGTTGAATCTCAGCATTTGAGGTCAGTAGCATCTAGAATTGAACCAGTCTCCCTCTCTACCTTCCTTCCTCCCTCTTTCTCTCCTCCTTCCCTCCCCCTTCACTCTGTCCTTTCTCTGTCCCTTTCTTTCCCTCCCTTGCTCTCTCCCTCTTCCTCCTACTCATGGTTGCCTACCCTCAGCTTCTTTCTCCTCTTCAACTTTCCCTTTTACTCCTCTCCTTGCCACCAACACACTCAGACTGAGGCTGCTGCACTGCCGTGTTCGGAATAGGAAACCCATTGTCTTTCCAGGTGAAGCCCTCTAGACATCTATAGAACTTTTACTTGGTTCTAAACAGCTGCTAGAATAAAGGTTGTTAAGAGCAGCCAATTTGAAAGACTTTTCACCTGACCCCATTCCAGGGTTCTTCTAAGACTGAAGACTTAAGAGTCCACAGTAGAGCTCTTAATACTCCACCCCAAGCCCCATGGCAGAATGTATCCTTCATGGGTGCCTACCTGGTGACAAGCCCTGCTCTGGCCACATGGTGAGCAAACCCTAGGTCATTGCACCATGAAGCCTCCATTGGAGGCCTGCGGGTGGTGCAGTGGGGGCACAGCTGGTTAGTTCCTTCCCATTATGGGGCCCATGCACCCCATCTTGGGGAGACTTGCTGTGAACAAAAAATGGATGAAAGCCGACCAAGAATGGGAAATGTGTGACTTCAGCCTCAGAGGCTACTGGTCTCACCTGGAGCTCACCTGCTTGCAAGACAGTTCAGAGGGCTTGCAAGGTAGGGAGGGCCTTGGGCCCAGGATTTCAATTCACAGTCCCCAGGTCACTCCCTGAAAATGACCCTGAGGCAGCAGCTGCAAATTGGCGACAGTCAGTCCTATTTGGACTTGTTGCCTGATCAGGTCAAGTACTCTTCTGAATCAGAGAACCCAAGGGTCTCTTACTGGAAGAATCACTGCCTAGCTGACCTGTATTGCCCTGGAAATACAGTCCAGTATCTTCCAGCTTTGCCTTCAGGAAAAATATGCTCGTTTATGCAAATTATGCCTTGAGATTAGGCATATCCCTTATCACCCTAGACGCTGATCCTATGACTCAGCCTACCTCACCAGATTATTAGCTCCTCGAGAGCAGGGGTTCTCATATTTACCCAGTCCTGGATGATAAGCTTTGCATTTGAGACATCTGATAAACATTTGCAGAATTATACGTGCCTGCCTTGGTTTTGACGGAACGCACGCTTAGAAGATTACTTCCTGTAATTGAGAGGTTGTGCCTCCCAGGAGAGTGCAGAAAAAGAAAGAAAAGAAGTGGGAGGTGCAGTGGACAGGGATGTGGGGAGGCCCGTTTGGAATTACTGCACAGCATGCTGCCCCCTTGTGGCCTACCAGCTACAGGTCAGCCCATGACATTCCTTGGATCCCAATTCTTACACTTTTGGCTCTCAAGACCCTTTTACACTAAAAAAAATATTGAAGATACCAAAGAGTTTTTGTTTATGTAGGTTATGTGTATTAATACGTATAATATCAGAAATTTTAAAGTCAAAATACTGATTCACTTACACTAGTATAACTAAACCCATATTAACACATTTTTAAATGAAAAATACTATTTTTTAAAGCAAATAGGTGGTATCACTTTTTACATTTTTGTATGCCTCTTTAATGTATGAGTTAAAAGAAGACTCCTGAATTCTCATATCCATTTCTGCATTCAATATGTTTTCTGTGTTGTTTTGGTTGAAGATATGAAGAAAATCCAACCTTACACAGATAAGTAGTTGGAAAGGGGAGGAATATATTAATAGTCTTTAAAAATCACTGTGGATATTCTTCTTTGATAAGACACCAAAACTCAACAAGTAGAGGTTTCTTAAGGTTAGTTGCAATGTAGAATCTGAAACCATATCAATGAGTCCTTTGTATTCTGTTACATTGAAATCCATTGTCTATTGTGAAATTTGAATGGGTCTTTATTCAGGCATCATTTTGTAAGTTCATATATTGGTCATTGGAAAATATTGATTCACTGAGTTATCCACACTTTCCAAATGCTGACACATTTCAATCTTTAATATGTACATATATAAATCAGATAAATTAATATCATCGCTGATCTTATCAGAAAAGTCTTAAAGTATTGGGAGACTGTCAAACTCATGATAGCCAACACAAATTTTCCAAAACTCTAATTTTTGTTTGAAAGCTCCAATTTCATTATTGCTAACAAATTTCATTCGTTGTTTTCCTTGAAGTAAAAGGTACACTCTGTTCATTTTTGAGATGTCTGAGATATATACATACATACACACACACACACACACACACACACACACACACACATGAATATCCATGGTTTGGCTGTTAATTGTTCTTTCAATATACTTGAAATGGTGCTACATGAAAAAAAGTGGCTAGTTTAGCTCACCATGCAGTCACACAAGAACTTTTCCCTGAGACAACTATGTTGAGAGAACATTCAGGAAAGGAGCTGCTCTGGCCAAGAGAGGTGAGTGTGGCTGGGGAGGATAACTGGACCTGAGTCATTCAGAACTTAGCATTTTAGTCCTAAATGCACAGAACCAGAGAGGGACAGCCCACATTCTTTCTCCCTCCTGATGCCATCATACAGAATGGGCCCCTTAGCCCTAAGTATTCGCTGCCTGGGTGCTACTTGCTTCCTCTTGGCAGCCACTGCCTAGTATTCCCATCCCTCCCTCACCAGCCAAGATTCCAATCCCATCCCTGACGTTCTCATTTGCAGGCCCACCTGCAGAAGGAGACCAGTCTTCTCAACTGTGGAACTGGATGCCCCAGAGGTGAGCTTCTCATTGCAAGAACTTTATTACTAGTCAAGGTGGGGATATAGCAGAGGTAAGGAGAAACAGCAAGTCAGCAAAGTTTGGGAAACTGATGGGGTCCCTATAGTATTGATCCCAGACTACAGCTAAAGTAGCCCCCTGCTCTCTTTCACACTGCTCCTGGGGCCTTTCTCTCCAGCCTTGGGTCTTGTCGGTTAAATGGGGAGAATGGCATTTGGAAGTGGTTTATTTGTGCGATCCCCCCTTGAGGGGGCTTTTCCAGTTCCCACAGGCCTGAGAGTAAGACTGCAGTCCCACTAAGGGCCACCCGTCTGGATTTGGGGCATTCCCTCAGAAGGGTCCTTTCTGCAGTCTCAGGAGGCTGCCCACACCCCCTGGGAGGTGAGAGCCGTGCAGGTCCTTGCGGAGATACTCCCCTCATGGGAAGTGAGCTTGGAGTGGGTGAGGGACCAGGTGTTCTTGGTGGGGCTGGTGGATGCATGGGCCAAAATAAGTACTAGTGATGATAGCACATTGTGGATATCCACATTGTGGATAGCACATTGTGCCTTCTGGAATGTACCTTTCTGTTCCTCTGCCTCCATCCTACCTCTGCAGGTGGCCCTGGTGGAAGGAGGGTGGGGCAGTGGCCCCCATCCACAACCTTGACACTCCTGGAGCAGGTCTGTCTTGTTGGGGATGAAAAGTTTTCTTCTGCCTTTCAAAGTTCATTAAATGGACTAAAAAATAAATTGACATGAGACAGATTAATAGAGAATCAAGGAAAGCTTAAGAAATTGTATACTTCCTATATATACATGGCAGAGCCCCAGGAAAACTGAGTAACTCCCCGAAATGGCCAAAGCCATCACCTTAAATACCATCATTAACTAAAGACAAAAGATGTTGGGGGCAGGAATTCAGTTGTGGGAGGTTCCCAGGAAAAGTACGGCAAACAAGGGCAAAGTTAAGCAGATATAAGTTATTGCTTTCTCCAGTGATAGCAGCTTCTGGACAGTCACACCTGCATCCTAGTGCTGAAGGAGACACCCTTACAAGTGGAGATTTCCCTATTCATGTGTCTCTTACAAAAGCGTAACTTCTTGGTTTTCAGAACTTCTCATGGCTCTTGTGTATTTCCTTATAAAATAACCAGCCTGGAATAACCAATATGCCAAAAAGGCATATCTTGGGGTAGCAAAGTTTGACCCACTCAAGGCCAAGAAGTTCCCAGATGTTGGGTTGGCTGGGCTTCCCAAAGGCTGGGGATGAGGAAGCAGCTCAGGGAGCCTTGGGCAATTATGCTCTTTCCCAGGGAGGCGGAACCTGGGCTTATTCACAGGGTGAGGCCTTGCTCCCAGTTTGAGTCTGGTCTCTCCCAGTTACTCTGGGTGCCCTGCACGGAGCCTCCTGGAAGCCTGAGAACTCTGTCCCCTCTTCACCTTCTATTAGGAACCCGGGTGTTCTTCTATCCAGAAAGCCAGAACCCAGGTGCTCCCTTACCGGGGAGGGAGTGCCCTCTGGTGAGAGGCGTCCTGAAGGCCTGGGAGGTGGCAGCTGGAGGAGAGCAGGGCCAGAAGCCAAGTCTGAAGGAAGGAACTGCCAGCCAATGAAGGGCGGGCTGCCTGTACCCTGACCTGTGGGGCTGGGACAGCACGGGACCCATAGGTATTTCTGAGTGTGAGTGTGAGTGTGTTCCTTGTTGAGAAGCCCTCTCCCTTGGAAGGGACTGGACTCTTCTATCTGGCTAAAATATTAATATGGTGGAGAAAGTTCCGTGATCTTCCCTTTTGAACTCTTCCTCCAAATAAAAAAATTCTATTTTAAATTATACTAAATGAGTTTAGTTCTACCATGCCGGGATCTTTCCTGCCAAGGTTGTGGGTCCTGGAGTTAACTCTACTCAATTTCTTTCCTTTCTGTCTAGCTCTGAATCCCTATTGATTATGTTTCACTTGGTCCCTATTCTGCTATTGCATCTTTATTTTAAGGATACAGAATGCATAGCAGTGTGAACCAAGGCAGATGAACTCTCGCACCAGGCAGGGTTGTGATTGGAGGTGGGGGTGGGAGGTGCCACTAGTCTCTGCCCTGGGTGTGATGAGGGGCTGGGCTCAAGCCTTGTAATTTCAGCTGTGTGATGTGACAAGCTCGGGACAGCATTTGCCACTTAAACACTCATGGTTGGGAAAGTACCATGAGCAAGTGACCAGGATCCAAACCTTCTGTTGACCAGAATTGATTGCTGGTTTCTAAGTAGCTTTGCAAAAGGCCAACCTGTTTTCTGGGAGGCCAGCCACAGGGCTCCATATTGGACAAGCTAATCCTTACCTCTCATTTGGCCAAAGAGGAAGGCTGACACTTTCCCACATGTTTCCTACTCTCATCTGCAATTGGCTCATTTCCTCTTAAGTGACAGTTTTTCCCAAATGAATGGAATACTGGGTATTATTAACCAAGAGATTGCTGGTCCTGATCCAGGAAGTTCCTATATGCTCAGGTCTTAAAACATGGTTCTAAACATTTTCCATCTGGGGACTACTGATTATAATATAAAAACTCTGGAGGACAATGATATACCTCATTTTATCTGAAACTTCCCTCTCTCATTTCTCAGTAGGATAACCAGGAGAAAAGTTGATGTTTTGTTGTCATCTTGGGGAACTGGTATTTCATTTTGATTGAGCATAAACAAGCAATTCATTTCTGCCCAAGAGAGCCA
The DNA here is from genome assembly GCF_023721935.1 of Panthera uncia. Classification (NCBI taxonomy): domain Eukaryota; kingdom Metazoa; phylum Chordata; class Mammalia; order Carnivora; family Felidae; genus Panthera; species Panthera uncia. Next base: position 111,513,257 of record NW_026057584.1, read on the forward strand.
AAAAGATTCCTGCAGCCAGAAGAGACCACAGAGATCCTGGGGTTTAACCTCTTGGGCCCACGTTGAGAATCTCCAGCATCAAAAACTTGGACAGACTGTGGCGAAGTTCCAGGCAGAGGCTGTGGAGACATACCTGGGTATGAATCCTGATCTGCCACTACTGGTTGGGTGACTTTGGGCAAGAGCTGCTAGCACCCTCAACTTTAATGAGCACCTGCTGAGGGTTAGGCTCTGTGCTGAGGACCCTGAGACCTCTAGGCAGGTGCTGGCTCTCAGTTTGGTTGTGAGGCAGGCAGGGGTGCCATGCAGTGGGGTGGGTATCCTGTTTGAGGAGTGAGCACAGCTGGGTTAACTGTTGACATCTCTTCCAGGGCCAAGGTCCACACTAACCCTGTTGGCACCCTGGGACCACATGAGGATGCTGCTGTGGCTTCTTATTTTCCCTGCTTGGGATTTTGGGACTTGGGGCGAGTTTTCTTTCATTGGGTCAGAAGTGCTTTTCATACTAATTGTTAGTCATCCTCCTTATCGCTCATTGATTGTTCCTTCTGGCCAGTCCTTGGCTCCCCATTAGAGCCTAGCTCAGGTGTCCCCTGCCCTACTGAGAGTGGTGCCAGTCCTCAGTAGTCTCCCCAGTCTGCCCAGCACACCTTGGCTTTAGTTTCATGGTCATGAATTTGCTCCTGATGATTTCACAGAAGGACAGAATGGAGGCCCTTAGTGACCTTGACTTACAGACAAGGATACGAGCTGGGCTCCATTGCAGCAGTGACTTATCCAAGGTCATCTGACAGCTTTGGAGAGGTCACCAAGTATAGTGGCAGTGAACGCAGCTTGGGTCAGACAGCCTAGGTTGGAACCAAGCCCATGGCTTAAACCCCTATCATCTTAGACAAGTAACTTAACTTCTTTGAGCCTTAGTTTCTCCTCTGTGTTGAGGGAGTGGTTAATTTTCTTTGCTTATCACATATACGTGTTTTAAGCCACAAATCTAGTAAGGCTCTTGAAAGTGCTTGGTAAACTATAGAGCTGCCCTGTGGGAGGTGATGTTGGTGACACTGCTGGTTCTAGTAGGTTTTGCTCCTATGATCTCTGGTACTAAACAGGCAGAGGAGAATGAGGCATGTTGATGATGACTAATCCTCAGTTAATCCCATCTCAAAAATCTAGTTTGTGAGGACAGTCACAACAATCTGCAAATTTCTGTATTTCAAGAACCTTGTCTGGATCAATACATACTTGATACATGTGTACATGTTACCACCAAATAATGATGACCACCTTGGTATGTGACCCTCTGATCTGAACAAAGGTATGTAGGTGAGCCAGGAGAGCTAGAGCTGCTCAGACGAGGGGGCAGGAGAGATGGCAATTCCCCTGGAATGGAGGGGATTTGGGAGGGCATGAAGGTCTCACTGGGGCAGATGTGGGAGGCAGAGGTGGGGTGAAGCCAGAAACATCTGTAGTTCTCTTTTGTGTTGTTTCCTAGAAGATGTCAGGGGACTTGGGGGAGTGGAGAGGCTGTGGACTTTGGGGTGGGGATGTCGAGTCTATTCCTCTTCACTGGTCCAGGTATTCTCCAAGGACCAGCACTAAGTGCAATGTTCCTTTGCAGGGGATTCCCCACTGTTCTCCTGGAATGAAACCCAAGCCAGAGGATTATCAGAGGGGCTTCTAGACTTGTTTGTTGGCATCTCTCAGCTCATTCACAAGGGTCAAAATGGTGAGGTGGTTTGGGGTTAGCTAGGGATCCTCAGGTAGCCAGAAGTGTTTCTCGGGACTTAATTATACTTGGGCTGGGTTGGTAGGTGGGGTTGAATCCCACAAAGCTCCCATGGATTGCCATGAATCCTCAGGCAAAGGTGGGTTCCAGGAAGGAGGGAAAACCCAGGGACTAAGAACAAGGCCCCCAGTCTCCAGCTGTCAGTAGAAGGGTAGAGACACCCTATCCCTCAGAAAGCTCCCAGATGCTTCCAACATAAAGATAGTAAGTGAGCCCTCAGGGGTCCTGGGGCCCTGTGCAGGGCTCTCAGCCCTGTCTGCAGTGCATTTTCACATGGGAGAAAGACGTGTACCTGATGCTCAGGGAACTTCCTAAGGGCTCGAATCTGAGGAGAGAAACAGAGCTTTCCTCAGAGAGTCACCGTTCTGAGGGGAGGCCCAGACAATAGATAGGTCAGAGACCCAGGGCAAATGCCAGTGAGGACAATGCATTCATACTGGGGTGCTTTAAGAGATGGCAGCTCAGAGCCCCATGGTTAGCACAGAGTGTCACAGGGGCTACTTTCTGGAGGTGGGAAGTGCAAAGCAGGCCAGGGTAGGGCTGAGGGAGGTTTGTCCTTTAGGATATACAATGAGGGAGTGTATGAAAACCAAGACAGCTTTACTTCTGATGCTGATGTAGAGTCTGCATGGGGACTGCTTTTAGCCAGAATAGGCTATGGAGATGAGAAGGGGGGCTGTGGGTGGTGGAGGCATCCAGGGGACTCTCCCAGGCCTGCAGAAGAAATAGTAGTGCTTGCTGTATGCCATCCTGTGGTCCCCTTGCAGAAGCTCCCACCATTGTCTCCCGCAAGGAGTGGGGAGCGAGATCACAGACCTGCAGGGCCCAGCTGACACAACCTGTGGCCTATGTCATCATGAACCAGCTCACAGGGATGGAGTGCCAGGAGCAGGATGTTTGCAGCCAGAGGCTTCGGGGCTTTCAGTCCCATTCTGTCTATACCAAAGGCTGGTGCGACGTGGTCTACAAGTAAGCAAATGAGTGGGTCCTGGGGCCACATTCAAATCTGCCTCTGAGGGGGCCACCCAATTTCCCTCATCTAGTTTCCCATCTTCCCATTCATGTTGCTTTTATAATGAATAAAAAATGTTAAAACAAATGAACAAAATCCAGAATCCTCAGAGGTGTTTAGGAAGGATGGCTCAGAGCCATTTATTCAAAGATGGTCTCAGACACTGGAGGATTCTGGAACAAGTAAGGGAGGTTGTGTAATAACTACAGTTGTCCATGGAGCATGTAGAATATTACAGTTTACAAAGGTCTTCACAAGCATTACCTAGGTCCTCCCATCCACTCTGAGGAATGGGTGAGAGAATGGGAGAACTTTACCACCCCCTGTGTCAAAGGTACGGATGCCATGGTCTAGAGAAGACAGAGAATTTGTTAAGTTAGGGAGTGGGACCTAGAGCTGTTCCCAGACTGCCTACTGATCCAGCAGTCTACACAAAGACAGTGAGGAACATTCTCCCACTGGGTTCCTTGGAGGACCACGTCACACTGAGGTCTGATCTCACAGGGAATGGTGGTGGGGATCGAGAGGGGAGAGCCCCATGTTAAAACAAATGTGATGCATGGAGAGATCCTGAGGTTGTGTATCAAGTGTCCACTCAGGATTACCAGTGGAGGCCCAGAAACTCTTCCTTTCCCCTTAATAATGAGAATAAGAGCACCTGGGTGGCTCATTTGGTTCAGCATCTGACTTGTTTTCAGCTCAGGTCATGATCTCATGGTTTGTGAGATGGAGCGAGCTTCAGTCATAGGGCTCTGCACTGACAGTGGTGATCCTGCTTGGGACTCTCTCTCTTCCTCTCTCTCTGCCCCTCCCCACATGCACACCCACTATCTTTCTCTCAAAATAAATAAATATAAACTTAAAAAATTTTTTTATGAGGATGTGTATATAGACACACATAATCTCCAGTTTGTATGGTACAGCTGACTGTTGCCATAAGGGACAGTTCACATTGGACTAACCAAAGGCTGCTGAAGAGTGACAGAGATACTTACTGAAAGTCTGGGCAGCAAAGTCTTCCCAGATCAGTGGGCATACTGAGGCCCCACCCAATCCCCAGGCCATGTCAGTGCAGGGTGGGAGGTGGGCTCACCTCCATTCAGGGTCTTTAGGCATCCTTGAGAAAGTGTTCTTTCTGTGCTCCATTTGCTATGGAAACTCACAGTCTATTAAGAGTGGAATATGGCAAGAGCTGTGAAAACATAATTTCTGAAGAGTGTAGTTGGGAAGTGGAGAGTAAGAAAGTTAGACAGAAAGGAGGCAGGAGGTAGAGCAAAAGAATAGATATATTGTTTTTAAAAGAAACTGAAAAAAAGGAATATTCTAAACAAATTTCTGTGATACAGAAGAGCTTACAGGTATTCCTAAGGAGAAACTGAAGATAAAGCCAATATTAAGGGATTCCTGAACTCCAACTGTTTATTTTATTTATTTATTTATTTATTTTTTAATGTTTATTTTTGACAGAGAGAGAGAATTACAGAACATGAGAGGGGGAGGGGCAGAGGGAGAGGAAGACACAGAATCTGAAGCAGGCTCCAAGCTCTGAGCTGTCAGCACAGAGCCCGATGCAGGGCTCAAACTCACAAACTGTGAGATCATGACCTGAGCTGAAGTCAGACGCTCAACCGACTGAGCCACCCAGGCACCCCTCCAGTTGTTTATTTTAAATGTTCATGTGCTTTCTCCTATAATTAAAAAATAGGATGGATGAGTTTTCATTGCCCTGGAAAAGTGTTGAAATAATGTTCTCAGGTGTTTAAGAGTCACACATTTGAATTCCACTTTGAACCAACCGAATATATTTTTAAAATTTTTTAAAAATGTTTATTTATTTTTGAGAAAGAGTGAGATAGAGCATGAACAGGGGAGGGGCAGAGAAAGAGAGAGAGGGAAACACAGAATCTGAAGCAGACTCCAGGCTCCGAGCTGTCAGCACAGAGCTGGATGAAGGCTCGAACCCATGAACTGGGGGATCACGACCCGAGCCGAAGCCGGATGCCTAACTGACTGAGCCACCCAGGCACCCTAGAACCAACTGAGTATTTTTTTAATTAAAAATTTTTTACCTTTATTTATTTTTGAGAGACAGATAGAGCACAAGTGGGGAGGGGCAGAGAGAGGACACAGAATCCAAAGCAGGCTCCAGGCTCTGAGCTGTCAGCACAGAGCCCAATGCAGGGCTCGAACTCACAAACCATGAGATCATGACCTAAGCTGAAGTTGGACGTTCAACCAACTGAGCCACCCAGGCGCCCCACCAACTGAGTATTTTTAAAGTGAGGTTCTGGGACACACAACTAAGCTAAATCACAAAATAATTTAAAGTATATTCCCACATCTCTTGGAAATTTAAATGGGTTGGGTGAGAGGTCTTCTTTAATTTGCCTTCAAATCCATGTTTCCTTGCCCTGCAGCTTCCTGATTGGGGACGATGGCAGGGTGTATGAAGGTGTCGGCTGGGATGTCCAAGGCATGCATACCCAGGGCTACAACAACATCTCCCTGGGAATTGCCTTCTTTGGCAATAAGATAGGTAACGGTTGTCCCCTTGGACCTTCTGCCAGAGAGTTTTCCACGCTCTCTTCCTCCACTCCCTTGTCTTAACACTCTTGTCTCTCCAGTCTACAACATACTGGTCCTCTCTGACCATCACCCTTCTCTCTCTCTCTGTCTCTCTTTTAATGTTTATTTTTGAGAGAGAAATAGAGCATGACTGGGGGAGGGGCGGGGGGGGGGGGGAGACACAGAATCTGAAACAGGCTCTAGCCTCTGAGCTGCCAGCACAGACCCTGATGCAAGGCTCAAACCCATGAACTGTGAGATCATGACCTCAGCTGAAGTCAGACACTTAACCAACTGAGCCACCCAGGTGACCCATCCTTTCTTTTGAGTTCCTTTCTCCCTTGGATTCTATGATATAGCTTTTTTGTTGTTGTTGTTTCTCTTCTTCCTCTCTGGTCTGCACTCCTGTTTGGTAGCTGAAGCCACCACTGACACCGCTTAAGCTCTCAGTTCTTACCATCACTTCTGGAGTCTGATGTTGTATGGCACTGAGTCTATACTTATGGATGGCAGAGGAAGAAAAACATGGCTTCTCTCTTGCTGGAGCAGCAGAACCCAGCCAGAGCTGGCACCAATGAGGTCTGGGAAATGTAGTTTGAGGTTTCTAGCCCCTGCGAAACAGGAGAGCTCAAGAAAAAAATGGAGTTAAGAGCTAGTAAGTGAATAACTGGAACCTGCCAGGATCCTCATTTGCCAACTGGGGCTAGGAATAGCATTTATCTTGGAGGTTTTCAGTGAGAATTATATGAGTTAATGGATATAAAGTGCACTTGCCACATGCCTGATTGTGGGAGTTCCTAAATTCTGTTCCCTTTTCCTGCATGCTAAGGCATACCTGATTTAGTCAAGTTGGCCTTCCTTTGCATGTAGCTTTAATTGCCGCCCAGCTCTTTCACCTAGAGATGGAATATAAATAAGGTCCTAGTTTGGCAATTGGAATAGGTCACCAATTTGGCTTCTAAGAGCTCTGTCCAAGTAGCTCCTTGTCTCTTAGGCCCTATTTTGGCTACTGTATTTGTTTCCTCTCTTCCAGTCTATCAGTTATTCAGACCTAGGTGACATCTTATCCTCTCCCAGGTCTAGATCAGGATGGAATGTCTTGCTGACAGTTCTTGGTCCCACGTTATCCTCTTTTAGGAAGTAGTCTAAGCCCTGCCGCCCTATCAGCTGCAGAGGACCTGATATCCTATGCCATCCAGAAGGGTCATCTGTCACCCAGGTATATTCAGCTACTCATCTTGAATGAAGAGGTCTGTCTGGTCCCTCAAAAGCCAGTGATGCCTAGGAAAGGTAAGACCCTCAATCTTGCCTCACCTTCCTCCCAGTTATCACTCAACCACATTAGGGAATGCTGTGTCCTATTGGTGTTCACTGGCTTCTTGGATCAAGAACACCTCATGCTGAGATCCAAAAAATTCTGACAGGCTAGCTTCCTGGCCTCATCTCCTTCCCACTAGTAGTGTGATATAGCCGTGAGACCATTCTTGTTAGCAATATATATGTGCACACACTTTCATTCAAGCAACAAATATTAACTGAATACGAGGCACTATTCTAGGAACTGAGAACACAGCTGTGAACAAATATACAAATCTGCACATTTCAGTGAAGAAAAACAGGAAATGAAGAACTCAACAAGTAAAATACATATGATGTCAGATTGCATCAAAGCTATGGAGAAAAAGGAAACATGATAATGGGATGGGGTAAACATTTATACAGTTTTGTGTATAGCAGGTGAGTACATACACACACACACACACACACACACACACACACACACAGCATTCTAAGAGCAAAATGCAGCCATCCTGCAGCATGACCACACACTGAGAAAAACGAGTCAGCAGGTAACACTGACATCAGAGTGAATATTCCAAGAAGTAGGGTAATAAAAATCATATGCTATTTTGGAGTGAGCAAGCAGTGACCTAAAAACAGTACAATATATCTAGCTTTCTGCTAGAGTGGACCTTTTCTTGGACTCAAGGATATTTTTATTAAGCTTTTTTTTTTTAAACTAAGTTTTTAATAAAATGCTTCTGGCTTTCAGATGGATGCTGTCTTCAATAATGATATTTTTAGCATTTGTAGAGTTTTTTATATATTTTGAATTATTTCCATATACACATGATCAGTTCAGAGACACAGCTGATTTCTTCACATTGTCCTGTTTCATAGGTCCACACACCTGCATAAATGTGCAATATAGCAAGTAGGTAGGCAATACATCAAGCAGGTAGGCATACTTTGTCTTTTGAATAAAATGGCCATGCCTCTGTACAATCAACAGTCCTTCCCCTTATGTTCATATAATGATTTCCACAGTTGTTATCAGAACTTATAAATTTTTACCTCTGTCCCTTAGCTCCAGGCACATGACCCAGAAAGTTCCTGTCTGGACTTTCCTAAATTCCAAAGCTTGAGCTTACATCAGGAAGTGGCAATGGGTGCCAGAGGTTGGGGAGACCGAGAAGGAATCCAGCCTGCAGTTATGAGTTTGTCCATAAGTAGGTGTGTTCCCATGCTCTTGGTTTTTTACCTTACCACAGCTTGCCCCAACATCATTTCACGGTCAGTATGGGAAGCCAGAGAGACACACTGCCCTAAAATGAGCCTCCCAGCAAAATATGTCATCATCATCATCCACACCGCTGGTACAACCTGCAATGTATCCATGGATTGCCATATTCGTGTCCAAGATATACAATCCTTCCACATGGACACACAGCACTTCTGTGACATTGGATATCAGTAAGTGGGATTGAAAACATGCCCTCCTCTTGTTGGGATGAGCACTGGGTGTTGTATGGAAACCAATTTGACAATAAATTAATGTTAAAAAAGAAAAGAAAACATGCCCTTTTATTCTTCAGGACTGTAGGAGGAAGGCTGGGGAAGGAACTGATGTTTATTGAACCCTTCTTTGGTAGTGGGTGCTTCACATAAAACCTCACATTTTATTCAAGCAAGTCTCTGGACTGAGTATCAGTTAGATCATAGCTAAGGGTTAGTTATCTCTCCTGGGCATATTCTCTATGAGTGGTTGGGAAGACTCTGAAAAGACATTAACAACAATAATGATAAAGCAAGACCATGAGACCCTTACAGAAGGCCATTGGAGGATTGTGCCTTTTTATGCAATCCCTTCCAACCACTCAGGGTCACAGGCCCTACTCACCTCCTACCTTACTCTGGCCCAACCTCAAACTTGCTCCCTCTGATGTTAGAATCCTATAATAACTCTGGTATAGTTTACTCCATTTTATAGATACACAAACTTTTCACCTTCCTGGGCCTCTTTTGCCTCATCTCTGCAACAGGAACAATAATACCTTATCTATTTGAAGATACAGAGTGAAGTAAAAATGTTCTTTTTTGGTTCCTTTAATGCCAGGTCTATAATAAAGAAACACATTAAGTTAGTGGAATGGCAGAAGCCACTTGGAAGATGACTTGGAATTTTCATGGAAAGAATTTAGGTTTAGCATATGATAAATTTCAATTACTCATCCATGACTTAGTTACAATAAAACCATAGTCTCAGATAGATATGTGTCTTTTGCATATGTGTCATTCTGGGCTGGTTGCTGTTCTCCTTTTAACTCCCATTTTAAAAGTAGCCTTTGCCATCTAGATGTCTTCTTTAAAGAAATGTCTGTTCATATCTCCTGCCTATTTCAAATTGGATTATTTATTTTTTTGGTGTTGAGTTGTATAAGTTCTTTATATACTTTGGATACTAACCCTTTATTGTATATGTCATTTGCAAATATCTTCTCCCATTCCATATGTTGTCTTTTAGTTTTGTTGATTGTTTCCTTCTCTATGCAGCTTTTGATTTTGATGTAGTCCCAATAGTTTATTTTTGCCTTTGTTTTCCTTGCCTCAGGAGACATATCTAGAGAGATGTTGCTATGGCCGATATCAGAGAAATTACTGCCTATGCTCTCTTATAGTATTTTTATGGTTTCAGGTCTCACATTTAGGTATTTAATCAATTTTAAGTGGAATTTAAGAAACAAAAAAATAAACAAAAGAAAAAGAAGATAGAGAGATAAACCAAGAAACAGACTCTCAATTATTGAGAACAAACTGATGGTTTGTTACCAGAGAGGAGGTGGATGGGGGATGGGTAAAACAGGTGATGGGGATTAAGAGTACACTTATGATGGGCACTGAGTAATGTATAGAATTGTTGAATCACTATTTTGTACAACTGAAACTAACATAACACTATATGTTAAATGTACCAAAATTAAAATTAAAAACTTAATTAAAAAATTAAAAGCAGCCTTTGCAAACAGGAGGAAACAGTTGCTGCATTTTGCAGGATTTCCCACAGCCTTGCTATGATTAATTAGCACAGACGAGAGAGTTGTTCATAAATTTGGAAATTCCAAATGGCAAATGCTCAGGGAATGTTAGTTTTCCTTTTTCATTCAGTCTTCAAGGACTTCATCTTCATTCCTTGATTTTATGGTATCTCCCTTTCACTCCAGCCTCATGGTGTGTTATCTCTAACATTGAATGGGGGCTCCTTCTTGATCACCATTTTCTAACATTTTAACCAATATTTATTGAGTGTCTGCTATGTGCCTGGTGCTTGGCAAGATAGATATGGCTCCTTCCCTCATGGAGTACTACAGAGAAGACAGTGAATAGTAATGACAATCCTTCATGTTAGACACTGTGACAGATAAGGAACAGGATATGCAGAGGATGATCTTCTAACAAGACTTTGGTGGAGTTGGCAGTAATAGCAAAGGGCTTCCAGAGGGAGGGGCATTAAGGCTCTGATGTGGGTAAGGAATGGGGATTAGTGGGGCAAATAAGGGTGAGGAGTGCTCTAGGTAAGGGGAGCAGCATGCTCTCTGGGGTCCAGAGAGGGCATATCCTTGAGGAACTAAAGGAGCTTAATTCATATCTAGAAATACATTTCAGCAAGAAGACTGGTGAGAGGTAAGGCTGGAGAAGCCAACAGGGACCATATCAGAAGAACTCAGACAGACTGACTCTATTTGAAAGGCAACTGGAAGTCATGCCTAATGATTGGATTTGTATGTTAGCAAAAGCACTTGAGGTGCTGTTTCAGGAATGGATTAGAAGGAGGTAAACCTCTGGGCAGGGAGCTATTGAAGTAATCCAGACAACAGGTTATGGTGACTTGGAGCAGTATGATAGCAGTTGGCATAGAGAAATGGAGGAATCAAGGTCAGAGATATAGCCATGTATCATGATAAACCGTGACCAATGATTGGATGGGACTGGAGAGGGAGAGAGAGGGGGAGGCAGTAAGATGATGTCCACTTTTTTGGCTGAGAAAATTGCAGAAGATGGGTTCATTTGGACATGTTGATTTTTATAGATAGTAATTAAAGCCATGGGACTGGGCAACTGTCCCAGGAGAATATGCTGAGTGACAAGAGAGAAGGGGAAGGCCAGAATCCTGAGGAGCACCATATTTGAGGAAAAGGAGGTGGATGGAAGAGAGCCCTAGGTGGGGGGAGCAGCAGAGTAGAGGAAAATAGGAGGGTGTGGGCTCCTGGAAGCCCTGGGGTGAGAACATTTAAAGAAGAGCATGGCTAACAGGGTCAATGTAACCAGAACAAAAACAAGTTTCCATTGTACTAGTATCAAGACAGTCACTGGTCACCTTGGTGGTGTCAGACTCAGTGGAGTTGTGGGGACAAAACCATGTTGGAATGGGCGGAAGTTGCTGTTATTGCTTGTGATTATCTTCACTTCTTGGGTTCAGCGATTATGGAGTTTTTGTTGTTGCTGTTGTTGTTTGGTCTCATACACATTGGCACATAAGAGACGTTCACTCTATACCTGATAAATGGAAGAAAGACTGAATTAATGATTTAAGGGGTGAATGAAGCTAATTCTCCTTCTAGGAGTGACTTTCTCTATTTTCCTTTGTCCAACCCCAGCTTCCTGGTGGGACAGGATGGTGGTGTGTATGAAGGAGTTGGCTGGCATATCCAAGGCTCTCACACCTATGGATACAATGATATTGCCTTAGGAATTGCCTTCATAGGCAACTTTGTAGGTAAGGGGTGAGCATGAAGCAGAGAACATTCTAGGGGGATGAAGTTTAATATACAATGTCTGGGAAGCATGGGGGAAAAGGCAACATTGAGGTACCTGGCAGTGTGTTTAGAACATTTCAGCTTTAAAGTGGACTCTCAATATAGGACACAGGTCCCCCAGAGTCCCTGCCAGGCAGAACTTTTCCCCAAATCCACCTGTCCCCATACTCAGCCCTGTCTTTATAGCCATACGCAAGGCAAGCATGGATCAAGAGAGAACACCATCCTTTGCAAATATGGTGTCTTTTTGGCTCATTTGGCAAATGTATTCTCCTCCCTGGTGAATGTTGGGGAGCCCCACTGCCTGCTATGGCAAAGCAGTGGATGGTCCAGTGGTGCCATGTCTGCCTCATGGTGCTTGCTGAGGAGTGTTGTGTTGTACTGCAGCTCTCTTCTAGAGTAGTTTTGAACTTTCTGGAAGGAGCTTTGCAAGGAGAAATCAGAGAACAAAATGACTTTGTTTTCTCTTTGTGCTTGGCTGCCACAAATAATGTGAATTTGTTGGTTATGGTAGTGGTAGGTATGGTAGGGGTGGGGACAGCGGGAGACTGGAATCTAGGAGCTTGTCCCTTCCCTAAGCATGTAACCTTAAGACCCTAAAACTGATGGGAAAATGTGTTTTGCAGAAAAGCCGCCCAATGCTGCAGCCCTGGAGGCAGCCCAGAACCTGATCCAGTATGCAGTGGACAAGGGGTATTTAACTCCCAACTACCTGTTGGTGGGGCACAGTGATATTGTCAATACACTGTCTCCTGGGAAAGCTTTGTACAACATCATTAAGACTTGGCCTCATTTCAAACACTGAAGGAGCCCCTGCTCCTTCTGAGATTGCTTCTCCCACCGGGCTACTAGGTCTCCCCTGTCCTCACCCTCTATCCTGACTCAACACCTGGTGTTGTCCCCTCCATGTCAGCCCCATCCTGCCCCTCCTTTCTCAGGTTAGGATGATCCTCTCCTGCTAGCACCACCCGCCAGCAGCCCCAAACCCTAGAGCTGGGCATACCCAGCCTTTGAGTGAGCCCCACCTTCCTCACTCCTCATTTTCTCCTCCCCTGGGCGCCCAGCTCCTAAGCCAGGTGGGAAGATGGGCTGATCCTTGTTCGACTTCTCGTTCCCTCTCTGGCTGCCCCTCTGCCCCATGTACCTTCCCCTGCCATCTACCCAGCAGCCCCCAAGCTTCACACAGGACCCAGGTCAAGGCCCAAAGCTCCTCTCTGCTCACACACCCACTTGTCCCCATGTGGATGCAGCCCTTATTTTAGGGCTCATTGCTTACAGGTGTGGTTGTTCTCTCCACTGGATTGTGAGGCTTTCCAGGTTTCTTTGCCCCCATGTCCTTGATTCCTCAGCAGTGTCTGGAGTCTTGTGTATGCTATAGATGTTTGTTGGAGAGGTGGATGAATAAACAAATGTGTGTGTCAAGTCCCTGCTTCCCTTTCCAGTCTGTTCCACCAGCCCCTCTTTTTGGAGACACCTTCTGGGACTGTCCCCCATCCTGCCATTCTCTCTCTGTTGTTGCCCCTCCCAGTCTGAGGCTCAGAGCCAGCTCTTGTCGCTTGTCTATAATGGTGCCTCTAGGGTCCTGTGTCCTGTCCACCCCAAGTTCCCTGAGGGCAAACAGTAGTCCTCTAGGCCCAACTGGGCTGTGTCTACACAAGCCACCTGTGCCTGCGGCCTTCCCTTGCCCACCTGTGCCCGCTGGCCTTATGTCTACAGGGCTGTAGACTTCCCCATCTCCCCCAGAACTCATCAAGGCCTCTTCAAATCAACAACACTGCATGGTCTGGATTACTGTCTCCTCCATATTATTGACTTTTATTGGTCTCACCCACACAATCTGAGTAAAAGCAGAGCACTCAGCCGTCAAATGCTTTTTTAAAGGCAAATTCTGGGGCAGCCCATTCTGTTCAGTTGGCTCTTCTGAGTCCTTGGTATAGAAAATTTCTTCGCAACTCCCCTTAATCATGTGAAGCGGGGTTCATAATACCCCTCACCACATCAGAGGATTGTTGTGAGGATTAAGTGAATTAAAATGTGTTGATGTCTAAGACCTCATGGTTGGCATGTGATAATGTTTTCATTAAAGTCTGTGGAGCTATGGTTATTCTTGTTGCTATTGCTGTGACTTTGTCCCAGGCAATAGCTTGTGTAGGGGTCAAGAGCAGGCTGTCCCAAAGTGTGCCTCTTGGGCATACCGATTATTTTAACTGAAAGTCACGTCAGGGGCACCTGGGTGGCTTAGTCCATTAAGTGGCGACTTCCATTCAGGTCATGATCTTGAGGTTTCTCTAGTTTCTGTAGCAGAGTCCTCTCTGCTGTCAGCATGGAGCCTTCTTGGGATCCTGTTCCCCTGTTTCTCTGCCCCTCCCCCACTTGCCCGCTCACTCGTGCGCTCTCTTTCTCTCTCAAAAATAAACATTTAATAAAGTCACTTCAGAGACAGCCTGTGCAAGAAGGACACTCAGACCCTCCTCCGCCCCCTGAGAGAAGGAATACATCTCCCATGTGAAAGGTACCCTCCCTGTAGCAGGAGCGAAAGAGAGGAGGCTGTATAACAACGCTTGTTACTTTTTACTAATTTACCACCCCGGCCCAAAATCTGTTTAGAATCCCTTACAAATTGAAGCTCCCAGTGTTAAGTTTTCTTGATCCTGTCAATACCTCACAGACTTATTGTCTATTTGTCTGAAAAGTGTAAAAACTGCCTGCATGGTTATTTCTTTGGTCTTAATTTCATTCCTGGACCTCTGTGCACACTTAATAAAACTTTGGTTTTTTTCCTACTGTTAATCTGTGTCCTGTAAATTTAATTGTTAGTCCAGCAAAGACCTTGAGGGTAGAGAAGAACTTTCTCTTTCCTTCAGTATCTACTAGTCCTATTTGCAGCAGGAAGGATGTGCCTTTGCAGGCACCAGCTGAGGCAGCCCCCAGGAGTCTGGCACTCCCTAGGAGAGCAGGCTGGCCTGAAGCTTGGGGTGCACAGGCCTTGGCAGGTCTGACAGAGTCCATGGTGAAGGAGGGACACCTTTTTCACAGTGTCTGGCTGTCAGGTTGTGAGGGGCTCTAAAGGTCATCTTGACAGTTGTTTTCAACAACTGTAAGCTGGGGGGAAAAAGCCAAATGAAGTTTTATTTGATTCCAGAATAAAATACTAATCTGGCTAACGCCCCACATTTTATTAAAAACTGAACCCAAAAGGGCCAGACGACCTGTTCAAGTTCATTCAGTGAGTTAAAGAAAAGAAGGAACATGGCACTATTTCCTTCGTACTTCTGGTCAAAATCATTTTATGGTCCCTCCTTTCTGACAGGGTAACGTAAAAAAACTCAGCATGGCAACCAGGGCTTTCTACAATCTCACTCCAAGTTACCTTTTCCCATAGAATGAGCCCAAGTGGTCAAGGTATGGGCTTGCTTCTTGGGCTTGCCCATCTTGGAGCCTTTGCCCATGCTGTCCCTGCCCTGCTCTTGACTACTGCAATTCCACCAGCTTTTAAGACACTTATCCAGGCTAGTTCTTCCAGAAGGCTTCTTGCTTCTTCAGACCAGAAGTCACATTTTCCTCCCCCAAGTGCCCATGAACTTTACCTGGGGCTCGTGGTTGCTCATCACTGCTCACCCCCTTCTCCCTCCCAACCCTGACTCTCCAGGCTGTGCCTCACCTGTCAGGGCTCAGGATCTCCAGGAGCACACTGAGGACACCTTTGTGTCTGAGCAAGAAGGGAAGGGCAGGAGCTACACCCGGGCAGGGCTGAGTGAACACAGGCAGCATTCCTAGCCTGGGAGGGCGGCTGCTTTTCCCTCAGCTGGGCTTGAGATATTTGTCAGACTGGAAAATCCCCATGTCTTCACACTGACTGAAACTACCCACTTGTTGCAGCCCATTAGATTTCTCACAGGTTCGTTCCATCTTCATTCCAGGCCATTCATTGCTCCCACCTTCCAGTGCCCCATCCCCATCAGTGAGAGTTGGGGAAAAACATTCTTCACCACCAAAGTTCCCTTACTACTCTTGGAGGCTTCTGTGCCCTTCTCACTGTGGAGGCCACAGCCACGGTTGGGGGTGGCCACTCCCCTGCCTAGCCCCCACCTGTGCTCCCTGGCTCTTCCTCTGTCTCTTTGGCTTCTTTCTTCCCCACTTTGGCTGTGTTTTCCTCTCTGTTTTTTGTATCTGTCTTCCTCCCACCTGTGCCTGTCTCTCTTTTTCTCCTTCTCTCATGCTGCCTCCCCTTCTCTCCTCAGTGCTTCTCATTTTCTTTCTTTGTCTGCCCTTCTACTTCTGTGTCCACCCTGCTTTTGCCCTTTTCTCTTTTGCTTTCCCCAGCATGCAGAATATGGCAGCATGAAAGCAACAGCCAAAAGGGGTCTGAGACTGTAGACCCCTGCCACTTCACCCCACCCTGTCCCAGGGCTGCCAGGTGTCTCTGGGGAATGCACACATTTTCCAGAGCTTAGAGCCACACAGAAGCAGAGGTGGGACAGGTGTTTCTGGTTCAGCAGGTTCTGCCTGGCAGGGCTGACTAAGGGCAAGGCCTTAATTAGAAATGCTGGCTGGGAGAGAAGGGAAGGTGTTATTATCTGGGAAGAGTGGTAGGTGGGGGTGGGAGGTCCTGTGAGGTGTGGCAGGGACTTCTGAGGGACTTTCTGCAGAGGCTAGAGTAAGAAGTGCCTCCCCATGGTAGGGAGCTGGTAGTTCCTTTTCAGGGTGTCTGGGAGCCCTTTGGTACCCAAGAGTGATGCAGCTGTCTGTATGTGCGGCGAGCTGGGAAATTTCTTAACTCATCCTCCAGGCTCAGCTTGTTGAGTTCCTTCTGCTCAGAATCCATCTCTTGAGGCCCCCAAATTAGGATTCTCCTATTTGGTTCTTCTTTGGCACTCTGTTCATTGGTAATTATTTTTTACATAATTATAAATCTGTGTGTGTACCCATGTGTATATATGTTTTATATGGTCTGACTGACCCACTAAATTATGAGTTATGAGAGTGGGGATCATGTTTCCCCCATTCATGTCTGTATCTCCTCCTAGTGCATAGTAAGTGCTTGGTAAACATTTTAGACATGCAGAATTCCAAGGGGGAACAAGTGCTGTGATTGTTTAATGACTTGTCTTGGAGCAAGTGGCAAGTGTTTGGGCTCTCCTGGACGGGGTCCCTTCCACTGGCTCATCACACGGAGGGTGGGAGAGGGGGAAGGAGCCAGGGTGTGAAGATGGGGGGATCAGAAGGAAACTGACCTGGGGTCAAACCAGATCACAACAGAGCCACGGAGTGGACACCCACACATGGATAATTGAGATAGCTGAGTGCCTACTAGTATTCAGTGGTCTTTTCTTTATGCAGTTGGGCACATGATATACATGATTTCATTTAATCTTCAAGACAGCTCTGTAGGGCTCTTTGACAGCTGAGGAAACTGAGGCTGGGCTTGGAGAGATTATGTCACCTTCCTGTTTTTAATTTTTTTGATTTTTGATTTTTTTAATTTAATTTTTTAAATTTACATCCAAATTAGCATATAGTGCAACAATGATTTCAGGAGTAGATTCCTCAATGTCCCTTACCCACTTAGCCCATCCCCCCTCCCAGTAACCCTCTGTTTGTTCTCCATATTTAAGAGTCTCTTATGTTGTCCCCCTCCCTGTTTTTATGTTATTTTTGCTTCCCTTCCCTTATGTTCATCTGTTTTGTATCTTAAAGTCCTCATATGAGTGAAGTCATATGATATTTGTCTTTGACTGACTAATTTTGCTTAGCATAATACCCTCTAGTTCCATCCATGTAGTTGCAAATGGCAAGATTTTATTCCTTTTGATTCCCAAGTAATACTCTATTGTATATATATACCACATCTTCTTTATCCATTCATCCATCGATGGACATTTGGGCTCTTTCCATACTTTGGCTATTGTTGGTAGTGCTGCTATAAACATTTGGGTGCATGTGTCCCTTTGAAACAGCACACCTGTGTCCCATGGATAAATGCCTAGTAGTGCAATTGTTGGGTCATAGGGTAGTTCTATTTTTAGTTTTTTGAGGAACCTCCATACTGTTTTCCAGAGTGGCTGCACCAGCTTGCATTCCCACCAGCAATGCAAAAGAGATCTATGTCACCTTTGTAAAGTCACATAGCTAGTGCATGCCAGCACTGAGGTGAGTTTCTGTTCTCCAGGTTGTTCTCTAGGTTGCTCACATTCCTTTTACAATGGGTAGAAAAAATACCCAGGGATCCCTTACTCAGACAAAGTTCACTGGACCAATTACTTCCCTTGATCCAACAATATTCTTTAATTTATAAGGTGATACCTGCAAAATCCTGTGTAAATGGTGTAGTTCTGAATCCATGTTGTAATAGTGACAGCATCGGCAAACAAAGAAACAAACAAACAGACTCATATACAGAGAACAAACTGGTAGTTGCCAGAGGGGAGTTTGGTGGGGGGGATGGGTGAAATAGATAAAGGGGATTAAAAGGTACAAACTTCCTGTTATAAAATAAATAAGTCACGGAGATGAGAATACAGCATAAGGAATATAGTCAGTAATATTGTGATAACATGTGGTGACAGATGTTGACTACACTTACTGTGGAGAGCACTGAGTAATGTACAGATTGTTGAATCACTGTCTTGTACACCCAAAACTCATATAGCATTGCATGTCAATTATACTTCTATAAAAATAATATTAGCAATGCATTCCAAGGCTGCCTTTTGGTTACACTGTCTGTCCCACTGGCCCAGTGGATCCTTCTATCACAACTGCCTCTAACCTACTTCTTGCCCTCACCAGGCCCATTTTTCAACCTAAGTGTGGGACTCCAGTTTGTCCTGATTTACTGTTAAAGAAGTATTTCCTCATAGTTAAAATCTGTTGAAATCTTTTGGATTTTTATTTCATCATTGTCTATGAGTCATAGCTCCTTCTTCTTCAGCATTTTATTCAAATCCTTCATGGTCACCTCCCAGACATCCACAGGCGTTGGACAACCAGATCCAGGCACTCCTACATACATTGCCCCATTTGACCTCTGCAAAAAGGTGCAAGGAGGGCACTGTGCTCCCATTTCCCAGATGAATAACTGAGGAGATGTGGTCAAGGACCTAGATTGAGGTCCCTCTCCCTGCACCACCATTGCCTTGTATAGAAATCTACCTTGAGGATGCTAATCATCTGCTAGTCACAAATCTCTGCTATTTGTTGCAGAAACTACAAATATGATAGCAAGTGCTATTGATCATTCACTCCCTATAATTCTGCAAGTGCTAAAGGGAGACACAAATTGTGGCTAAAGTGTATGTGTGTGTGAGGTGTGCTGTGTGTGGTTTGTGTGGTGTGTGGGGGGTGGGTGTGTGGATGTGGATGTGTGTGATATGTGTGTGGTGCATATGTGTGTGTGGTGTCTATGGTATATATGTGTGTGTGGTGTATGTAGGTCTGTGTGTGTGTGTGGTATATATGTGTGTGTGGTGTGTGTAGTGTATGTGTGGTGTGTGTATGTGTTGTGTATATGTGTGTGTGGTATGTGTGTGGTACATATGTGTGGTGTGTGTGTGGTGTGTATATGTGTGGTGTATATGTGTGTGTGTTGTATGTGTGGTGGTGTGTGTATGATACATATGTGTTGTGTGTGTTGTATCTGTGTGGTGTGTGGTATGTGTGTGTGGAGTATGTGTGGTGTATATGTGGGTGTGTGTGGGTATGTGTGGTGTGTGTGTGTGTGTGTGTGGTGTGACAATGCCATTTTTCATTCCTATCAATTAGTCCATTTCATTATGGAGCACCCATAGACATTACTTCACTTTATATCAGTATTCTTATGAACTCCAGATATGGAATTTTTATTCTTGTTTTTTACTAAATTTAACTCCATTCTTAACTATTCTCCCTTCTTCTCTGATGTCATGAGATGTCATGAGACATCTGATGTCATGATGTCATGAGATTCATGTATGCATCTTCTGGTATGTATTAGGTGTGCATCTTCTGGTCTGGTGGCCATGGATCTGGATGTGACCCCTTAACTCTTCAAGTTGTCTTTGGGCATTCCAGCCTGTTACTGACCCAGGCACACAGGGAATAGTGTATGTATATATAGTAAGCCAGATATGACAGGTCCAAGGACTTTTCTGAGTGATGTGTAGCTTGTGGAGGGTGGATAGAGCTTCATGATCTGTAGACTTCTGGTGTTTGAGGAAATTAAGGGTACATGGCTACTTAAAATCAGAGAATCTTGGTTTGGATTCTAGCCCAGTGAAGCCAAGGATACTTGTTGAACTCTTTTGCTTTGTTATTCTGTCAAATTTAGGTAATGAAATTCTCTGGGTTGGTATTTAAAAGGGAAAAGAGGAAGAACTTGCAATGTTACAACTAAGCAGAAGTATAAAATACCACATATTCTCACACTTGAGTAACCTAACTTATGGAAGTTTTCATCTGGAGATAGGAGGAGGGGGGATACACTAAGGAAGTGACATGAGTTGAGACAGGGTCCTACTGGTCATGGGCTGTGGTTCTCAGGGCCTTCTCTGTCTGGAATGTTCTCCCACACCCCCCTCCATTTTTTTTGCCTGGCCAATTTCTATACATTCTTTAGTTCCTGGTCTAAATATCATGTCTTCAGAGAGGAAATCTCCCCCCTACCATCCACTAACCACATACTCTTTCAGAACTTGCTGCTTTCCAACACTGCTTGATTTGGAACTATATCTTTTTTTTTTTAATCTTTTTAAAGTTTATTTATTTTTGAGAAAGAGAGTGAGTGAGTGAGTGCCAGTGGGGGAGGGGCAGAGAGAGGGAGAGAGAGAGAGAGAGAGAGAGAGAGAGAAGGAGACACAGAATCCGAAGCAGGCTCCAGGCTCTTCTGAGCTGTCAGCAGAGAGCCCGACGCAGGGCTCGAATCCACGAGCTGTGAGATCATGACCTGAGCCAAAGTTGGACGCTCAACCAACAGAACCACTCAGGCGCCCCAGGAACTATATCTTTAATTCTGCGATTTTCATTTTATAACTGTTTTCCTCACTAGACATTAGATTTATGAGGCCAGGGACCTCCCCAGTGTATCCCTAGCTCCTGAGATGGTGTCAGGTACAGTAGCACATAATGGCAGCCCAACACATATTTGTGGAATGAATGAATATCCTTGGTATCTTCCCTGCAGCAGTGGGGTTGAATTAGGTTACCCAGGTATTTTCCAGTTATAGGGGTCCCAGTGTGTGCTCTGACTCCCTTAGAGGTTAGGGTAGAAGGTGGGTGAAGAAACAAAGCAGAAGGGAGCTAGAATCCTGCCCCAGTGTGACCAGGAGAGGGTGCAGGCAGGCTGGCTTCCTGGCCAGGCCTGTGGTGGGGGGGGGGAGTGCATGCAAGCCCTGGTGGGTGTGGAGTTGGAGCACCTGAGGCCAGCACATGGGTCCTGGCAGGCACAGGCACAGGGAGGAAGGGAGAATGGTAGGAGACGCGTGCAGACCTGTTGGGGCACTTGCTGCAAGGGCGTATCACGGTGATCGAGTGTCGGCATCTTGTACTTGTGGCCACAAAACTTCTTGGCACATCAGATGACCAGTGGCAAGGTGGCCTGTCCTGAGATGGAGGTCACAGAGGAGCCCTGCCCGCCATCCTGATAGGTTCCCAGCACTGCCCTGGGGCAAATCTGCTTGCTTTAGTTGGCTTCTGCTTCCTGGGCCCTCACAAACAGCCCCACATTCCACTTCCTTCTCCAGGCTTCCCTCCCCACCCTCTTACTCTCACCTTCCTGCAACCTTGCAAATATGCCTGCAACCCCATTCCCAAAGTTCTCTTCACATCAGTCTCTGGGGGGAGAGACTTCCGTTAAGGTCCAACTTCCGTTAAGGTCCAACTTCCGTTAAGGTCCAACTTCTACACCTTCCCTTGATTTCCTGCTGCACTCCTTTGGGATCTGCCTTTTTAACTTATCACTTTACCTCCCAAATTTACATTTATAGCCAAAACATCTATTTTGAGCAAAAGTTCCAATTCTAAATCTGTGCTTTTTTCCATTTGGATATCTAATGGCATCATAAACATTCATGCCTGAAACCGAGCTCCTGATAGAACTTCTAAAACAGCTCCTTCCAGTCTTCCCCAGCTCAGTAAAGGGAAATACCATGCTTCTAGTTGCTCAGGCCAAAGCCCTTGGGCAACCCCTTCCTTTCTCTCATTTTCTTCATCTGTCTGATTCTACCTTCAAAGTGCATTCAGCATTCAGCCACTTGTCAGCACCTCCTTTACTGCCACTCTGGTTCAGGTCACCACCATCTGTCACTTGAAATGATGCGCTGGTCTCCTAATTGATCTGCTAAATATGCTGTCCTCAGCCCTGGAACCTATTCTCAATACATAAGCCAGAGAGATCTATTAAAATCCAAGTCAGATCACAATTCTCCTGTACTCAGAACCCTCTGATGGTTTCCCATTTCGCTCAGAGTAAGAGCCCAAGTTCTTATAGGCCTCAAAGATCTTACACAAACTGGCTCCTTGTTTTGCTTCCAGCTACCTCTGCTACTACCTCTCCTCTCTTTCACTTCACTCCAGCCTTACTGGCCTCCTCCACCGCACACACACACACACACACACACACGCATGCACACACACACACACACACACACACACTCAGTGATGCTGTTTCATCCATTTGTAATACAGTTAGATTTAAAAATTACATTATGCATTCTATTTTGGAATTTTTCTTTCCTCCTAAATTATTTTTTTTTAATTGCATACACTTAGGATCATTCTTGCTAACATAAAGTTCAAAGGGTTTTGACAAAGCACAAGTGCAGTATCGCACAGAATAGTTTCACTTCTCTCCAAATCCTCTCTGGTTCACCTACTCAACCCTCTCCTCAAACCCCGAACCCCTGACAACCACTGATCTTTTTACTATCTCTATAGTTGCCTTTTTCAAAATGCCATATAACTAGAATCATACAGTAGACAGCCCTTTCAGACTAGCTTTTTCCCCTTATCAGTATGCATTTAAGAGCCACCCAAGCCCATTTCTTTTTAACTGATGAATAACTGATGTACCACAGGTGACATAGCCACCTATCAAAGGGCATCTTTGTTGCTTTTGGTTTTTAGAGATTATGGATAAAACTGCTATAAGTTTTTGTCTGTACATAAGTTTTCAAATCAGTTGGATAGGTCCCTAGAAGCATGACTGCTAGCTAATATGTATTTAACTGTATTTAACTTTGTGAGATTATTATCTTCCAAAAGAGTTATACTATTTTGTGTTTCTAAAGCATTCAGCAGTGAATGAAAGTGCCTGTTGCTCCTCATCCTCTCCAGCTCAGTTTTTTTTTCAGATTCTAGGCATCCCAATAGATATGTAGTAGTATCTCATCACTGTTTTAGTTTGCAATTCCTTAATGATAGATGGTGATCCCTTTCTGAGCTCCAGATCCATTTGTGCAATGGACTGAGAGCAATGACCGTCCTAGCTCTCACGTGTCCAGCAGTGAATGTACCTCGTTTCCCCCAAAGCCTTTCCAAGGTGGGAAACTCCATGGCTCTCTTTCCTCCTCTTCTTCATCCACACCAAGTATGGAAGGCAGTACTGATACTGGCTCAGGACTTATAGTTTGGAGCTGGACTGACACTGAAGCCACATCTAAGCCCCAAGGTTATTATGAGGACTGCACGAGATAATGCAGATGAAGTGCTTACAAGCAATTAGCTGTAGTCTTCTGGTTATGAGCTAAGAAATGTCTCCTGACTCTAATCTCTCCTTTCCTTTCCCATGCCTCAGTTAATTCCATCATTTCTCAGCCAAGTACTTCATTCGTCCCATTATTGCCTCTTCATTTTTCAGAGTGCTGATGATGCAACCTTTCTTAAAACAAAGAAAGCAGTCAATCAAACAAACAAACAAACAAAAAAGCCTGATCTGTCAGGCTCTTGTTGGGTTCTTGTTACTCATAGTATGATATGAAAACTTCTTATCTTGGGATACCGGGCATTTCATTCTCTGCTCTCAGATCTCCCTCCCTTCCTTCCTCATTCCCTTGATTCTCTCTTATCTGAGCCAACACACCTCTTCCCTGAATATACCAGACCCATTCTCAGGTCTGCCTTTGAACATGCTGTTCCATCTCCTTGGGTGTTCCTTCCCTTGCTCCTCTGCCTGATAACCTGATGGCACTTAAAAACCCAGCACAAACATCACATCTTCTATTTATCCTTCCTCCATCCTCTAAGACAGAGGTCCTTGATTTGAGACCCTGGAAACTCTTGCTTTTCATTCTGTGTTAGGATTTTGCCTTATTTCCCAATATCACCTGTGAAGTTGTGGGCTTTGAGGAGGGTGACATTCTGTATTATTTTGAGATGATCCTCCAGCCTATAAGGGATCAATAAACATCTGTGGCATGGTTCATAAACTAATGGTATTGTTATCTATTTGCTTTCCCACTAGAAGTTGAGTTCCAGAAGGGCTAGGACCTGTGTCCATCTACCTTTGTGTCTTCACGGTTGAACCCATTCCTGAATATGGTAGTTGCTTAATAGCTTGTGTGAGTGAGCAGGAAAGTGAGAAAATGAGCTCATGAATAAGGGCAAAAGGATGCCCTCAGGTTACAGTTGCATGGATGATCCTAGAGTGTGAGGGGCTCAGGCTGAGTTAGATCCCAGCAAAAGATCTGGGAGTCTGCTGGAGGTTCCTTGAAGCAGAATTGCCTTAGTCCGTGGGAATGTCTTCCTTATTTTTCCCTCCAACCCCTGTCCCCCATCCATTCCTCCTCTACCATGATGGGGTTTTGCTTGATCCTAAGGTGATGTTAAAATAGACAACAAAAATAATAGAAATAAAAATATGCTTGGTGTCTTAAGATAGATTAATCTCTTGGAACCTCAGTTTCTTCATCTGCATCTAAAAGATAGTTGCTGTGGGAAATTCATTCTGTTTACAACAGTGATGGAATGACAATCCTTTTAGTAGTATGAAAATGTTTGTTGGTCTTAATTAACACATTTTGTTTCTCTTAATATTTTGGTATTTTCTTTAAAATGCAAGTGGCTTCAGAAAGGTGATGACCAAGTGGGTCTCAATAAATGCCAATGAGGAGTCCAAGATGGCCCAGCTACTAAGGGAACAGGAAAACAAGCCCATCTGACTTCAAAGCCAGTGTACTTTTTTCTAGTCTGATGTCCAGTAGAGATAGAGGGGTACTCTACCACTCTCTTGCGGAACCTATGACAAAGACCAACGAGCCCTTGTCAGAATATACCACAAGGGTACCTGTAAAGTGTTGAATGTAGGAAAACACTTGCAGGTCTAGGAAGGAAACGTCCAAACTTTGGCTCCAAATGACATATAGAGAAGGTGCAGGGCTGCTGCTTATTAGTAGGAGGCAGGAGAGTCTGTGCTCACCAGTGTGGGATGCAGGAAGCAGGAGCACTGAGTCAGGGACTCTCAAGTAGGTTGATATCATAAAGCAGTAACAATGACTTCCATCTTGATAGGGATTTATAGCTAAGAGTGCCATGGCAGTCATGTGAGATGGACTTTATTGCCCCTATTTTACAGAGACTCAGATAGGTTGAGTGGTCTAAGGCCAAACAGGCTTACAAACCTTGTGTCCCCACATCCAATTATTTTACTGCACATCTTGGGCTCTTTCTGGCACATTGCACTGGTAGGTCAAACAATTTTAAACACACACACACGAATATTGTGAGACTTTCCAGCAACAGGGAAATCCCCAGCTTGAAATGCTTTCTTCAGGAGCAGAGAGAGTAGATTTTTTCAAAAACAATGATTTATTTCATTTTATTTTAGGGGTTTTTGGCTTAAATTTTTCAGTTTTTAAATTTATTTAAATTTTGATTAGCACACAGTGCAGTATTGGTTTCAGGAGTAGAATTCAGTGATTCATCCCTAACATACAACACCCAGTGTTCATCACAAGTGCCCTCCTTAATATCCATCATCCATCTAGCCTATCTCCCACCTACATGCTCCATCAACCCTTAGTTTGTTCTCTATTGTTAGGAGTCTCTTGTGGTTTATTTCCTCCTCTTCTCTTTTTGCCCCTTCCCTTATGTTCATCTGTTTTGTTTCTTAAATTCCGTACATGAGTGAAATCATCTATTTGTCTTTCTATGACTCACTTATTTCACTTAATACATTCTAGCTCCATCCACATAGTTGCAAATGGCAAGCTTTATTCTTTTTGATGGCTGAGTAATATTCCATTATATATATATATATATATATATATATATATATATATATTCCATTATATGGTAAGTTTGAAGGAAACTGTCCAGGTGCTGCTGCTTCTTCTGGGTCTGGCTGCAGAATTTAGAGAAAGCTTTTGTTTATGTATTTATCAAATAAGTGCTAGTTATCTACTGAGTAGTCAAAAACTCTATGTCTTGGTCATCTTGGGCTAAATACCATAGACTGTGAGGCTTAAACAACAGATAATTATTTTCTCATAGTTCTGGAGTCTGGCCATCCTGGATCAGGATGCCAGCAGCATTGGGTTCTACTGAGAGCCTCTTCCTGGTTTTCAGGCAGCTGCCTTCCTGCTGTGTCCTCACATAGCAAGGAGAAAGAGAGCACATCTCTTCTTATAAGGGCACTAATCACATCATGAGGGTCCATTCTCATGACCTCATCTAAATCATTTGAATTTTCACTGAGATTTGGGTCTCCCAGATCACCTCACCCAGGGCTCTGGATCTGATTCTGGCCCTGAGCAGTGACCTTAGCTAAATGAGTTTAACTATTATGGGCCTCAGTTTCTTCATTGATAAGATGGCATAATTTCCACTCTGCTTCACAGGAGTAAAAAGTCAAATAGGATGCAGCCATGGAAGGTGCTTTGTAAATTGTCATTGTTGTTATTACATTGTTGTGTATCTGAAATGAGAGCTCTGGACACAGGGCAAGAGACTGAGAGAAGAGTAGCCAAAAAAGGTAAAAGCATTCCAAATGAATAGACACAGTGAAGAAAAAAAAATGACCAGAAGAGCTGAACTTGAGCTGTGTGAATGTATGTGTATATGTGTGTATATGTTCATCCTCTTTTATCCATAGTCAATGAAAATAGATTTTGCTTTCAGCAGAAAATGCAGGCAAAACAAATGGAGTCAGGGGCTGTGGCTTTAGAATTGATGTGTGGGGTAGAATTAGTACAATTCAGGAAAGACTTCTAAGTTAGCTTCTCCCATAAATTGAAAAACTCCAGTAGCCATGTTGCCTAAGAACCAAATTCTTGCAAAAGTTTTCATAAAGTCTTTAGTTCTGACTCCAACAGTCAAGGTAGTGAGAGAGCTCAGATGTTTTTTAAAGAGGAAACTCCCTGGTTCAAAAAATGAAGCTATTTTAACCAAATAACAGGAAGATTTCTAAATGAGAATTGTCATTGCCTTGAAAGATCAGAAGAATAAAATCTTCTGAATAATGACTGTACATATTCTTCTCCAATAACCTTTCACACCCTCTCAAAATAATACAGGATCCTCTTGGGCCCTCATGTCATTCAGTAAACAAGCATTAAATAGTATCAGGCATGGTCTCTATATTTCAACTCTTCAGTAATAAAGACATTGAGGATAGGTGACAGAACTAGATTTGGAACCCATCTCCTCCAACCACAAATCTAGGACTCCTACCTTCTTTTCTACTCATCCTGATAGAAGTTGTAGGGGCCAAGGCCAGGCTGTCCCAAGATGGGCCACTTAGGCATGACGATTATTTTGAGCTGAAGGCAATCAAGATCCTGTGGGCTCAAGAGAAACTTTTGCCCCTCCTTTAAGAGGAGAATCTAAATTGAGGGTCTTTTCCAGAATAATGGGCATTACCAGAGGTAAGTTTTATCTGAGTGACCCACCTGTATGGCAGGGCAAACATCTAATTATTAAATATCTTCTCTTCTTTTTGTTGTCCTGTGTATTGCATTCCTTCCCTTTGAAGATAAAAGTTCCCAACCCCTACCCCCTTCTGCTTAGATTACATGTATACCTTAATTTGCTTGACTGTCTTTGGAATTTCCATGTTCAGTATGGGATTCCCTGTACATATGCTACTAAATCTGATTTTCTTCTATGAATCTGCCTCATGTCAATTTGATTTTTAGTCCAGCTAGAGAGACTTTGAAGGGTGCAAGAATTCTTCCTCCCTGACAAAGTCATCTCATAATTTTTTTGGTATTTTTAATTACTCAACCACAGGAAATATGCTGAGTGGTTCTGGGTGTGAATTTAGGCATGTTATTCTTTTAAGTCTCAGATTCCCTGTAAATGGAGATAATAGCTGCATCCAATAAACTTCTTTATATCTGTCAGTATGTCAGATTATATACTCTGAATGACCCTTTGAATTGAGCCAACTAAAATGCTTGCAACAGTTAAAAGAAAAACTTATCAAAGTGTAGTCCTGAACTGGTACAAAACCAAGAAACCCGCAGAATATTAAAAATCAAATGAAAGCAGGAAATGGGAGAAATTTGAGTGCCAAAGCTAGCTTTTGCCCTAAAGGTTTCTGCTCAACCACGGAGGTACTGAGCATCTACTTTGACAATAGCATAAATGTATCAGGGTTCTCCAGAGAAAGATAACAAGTAGGTGAGAAAGGTGGGTGAGGGGAGAGGGAGGGATATTTATCTTAAGGAATTAGCTCATGTGATTGTCAGGGCTGGCAAGTGTGAAATCTATAGGACAGAAAATTCAGACAGGATTGCTATATGACAATCTTAAGGCAGAATCCCATCTTTCCCAAGAAATTTCAGTTTTTGCTCAATTAACTGATTGAATGAGCTCTAGGGGCCTAGGGCAGCTTGCCCCAAGAAAGGCCACAATGGCATATTGATTATTTTGAGTTAAAGTTACCTAAGAAACAGCCAGTGCAGGAAGAACATTATGACCCTCCTTTGTCTCCAGAAAGCAGGAAATAGATCTCCCATGTGAAAAGTACCCTTTCTGTACCAGTAGGTAAAGAGACATCCTTATCATCAGAAATAGGGAATACAGGGCCAAGAAAGCTGTCTAAATAACCTTTGTACTTTTACTAATTTACTACCCCAGGCCCAAATCCTGTTTAGGATTTCTTACTATTTGAAGCTCCCAAATAAAGTTTTATTTGTACTGTCAATTCCTCAGAGATTTATGTCTTTTTGTCTAAAATGTATAAATGTTACATGAGTTGGTCATTTCTTTGGGTCTCAAGTTTATTGTTTGGTTTCCATATGCATGTAATTACACTTTGTGTGTGTTTTTTCTCTTGCTAGTTATTAAGGTAACTAATTTAATTCTTGGACTAGCTGGAAGAATCTTTAAGTATAAAGAAAAAAATTTTCCTTCCCAAGAAGGCTTACCCACATTATGGAGGGTTATCTCTTGTTTTTAAAGTCAATTGATTATAGATAATGGCTATATCTACAAAATACCTTTCCAGCAACACATAGATGAGTGCTTTATGAAATGAGTATTATAGCATGGCCAAGTAAATATTTCAAACTAACCATCATAGATCCCAAAGGACTACTCCTTCAGTATAAAGGTGAATGAGAAATAAACCGATCCTGCAGAAGAGAACAAAATATTTTATTGAAAATTGGTAGTATCAAGAAAAAAAATCCTTTCAGAACTTGTAAGTACCAGCTAGAATTCACGTGAGTTTGTGATATGAATGCATGCTATCAATGTGATTGAAAAATTGAAAGTGATTACATGTTAGGAGTCCCCCCAGGGGATTGGAAGAACTGGTATACATTCTTTCGGGCGGAGCTGTGTCGCAGACTATGAGTCTAGAGTTCTCTCTTGTCCACCAAGAGAGCAGACACAGAATTGAATATGAGACAGGCTAATGTCTATTGGGGAGACAAGAGCCCTGAGTAAGGGTCCTTTCTCCAAACTTATTAGGATCTTGAAAGTTTACATACATGATAGACGTGCAGAAAGAAACAATAAAATAGTAATCATTAACTCATATGTGAGAGATAGAGTCTGGAAGGCGAAGGCATGTGGTGTTAGAGGTTAGGGTCAAGACAAAACAACATCTGAGGACCAAGCAGAAGGCCATTGCCTGCAGGTACTTCATCTGGTTGTCTGACTTTTCTAAGGACTAAGATAAATGGAGCATGCTACCCTGAAAACAATAAGTTACCCAAGATTCCATTACTATGTGTATATCAGCTGTTCTCTGAAGCTTTCATCCTGTTAAGACAGCTTTCTGCTTCTAGCTGTTCTGGGATGCTTTAGTCATGTGGAAGCAGCTTTTCACTCTATGCTTTGTTCTACTTAGTGACTAGCCCTGGGCACTTTCTCCCTGAGGTGGCTTTCCACCCTAAACCTTGTTAACCCATTGGTGTAAGGGTAGAGAATTCTTTTTGTTTTATTTTAAAAAAATGTTTTAACGTTTATTTTTGACAGAGAGAGACAGAGCATGAGCGGGGGAGGGGCGGAGAGAGAGAGAGGGAGACAGAATCTGAAGCAGGCTCCAAGCTCCAGGTTCTAAGCTGTCAGTACAGAGCCTGATGCAGGGTTCGAACTCACAGACTGTGAGAACTTAGCTGAAGTTGGATGCTCAACCGACTGAACCACCCAGGCACCCCTAAGGATAGAGAATTCTTAAACCTATTTCCCATAGAGCTAAGCTTCAGCCTCAGTCTCAAAATATTCCTACATATTAAAGCTCCTACTAAATTGAGCATGACACAGTAAAAAAAAATCACAAGATGTAGAAAGAGACAAGATACAATGAGTAAGAATTCTTACAAAAAGTAAGAATCAGCAGAAACTAGAGACAGAAGAATTAGCTCCATAAATGGATCAGATATTAAAATTGTCAGACATGGAATAAGAAATGACAATGGTTATTTATATTAAAAATAGGTTTAAAAACTCTGAAAAATCAACAGGAAAAACTCTACAATTCAATAATAGAATGAGCAAAAGATAAGAATAGACAAATCACAAAAGAGGATACCTACATATCTAATAAATATATGAAAATACCCTTAACTTTATTTTTCATCAGAGAAATGTAAATTAAAACTACAGTGAAATATTGTACACAAGTTGCATTTACTGCTTTGAATTGTAGAGAACATACACTTTTATAGTAATAGAGGGTTGCCATAAAAACTTATGTCAAATGAAATAAGCCAAATATTTAGCAAGATGCAGAATATTACTTGCCCTTCTCTAGAGTTATGGGATGCATTTGTCCTTTACATTTGGGAAAAATGGTTCAGACGCT
Organism: Panthera uncia; assembly: GCF_023721935.1. NCBI lineage: Eukaryota > Metazoa > Chordata > Mammalia > Carnivora > Felidae > Panthera > Panthera uncia. The sequence continues at coordinate 111,543,937 of NW_026057584.1, forward strand.
ACAAGAATTGCCAAGTGCTCTGCTCTTTTACAAGTTGAATAATAAGCAGAATATCAGTGCCCTTTGTTTCCAAAAACATGGTTTAAAAACAAAACAAAACAAAACATGGTTTCCATGGAAAATGTTCTAAGAAAACTACAATATAATATTCAAAATAGAATTAAGAAGAATAGAACATATTCTCTTCAGCTGAAGAATCAGGGAACTTGAAGAAAAAGAAATAGAAATTAGTCAAACTGAAATAGAAGAGGAAAATAGAATAAACAAAACAGAATAGTATTTAAGACATGTGGGGCAATATCAAATTAGCTAAAAAGTGTGTAGAATGCCAGAAAAAAAAAAAAAGAACAGAAGCAGGGAAAATGGGGAAGAATAAATCTTTGAGGAGATAATATTTTAATTCATTAAAATAATGAATCACATAAAACACAGATAAAGAAATTCAGAGAATGCCAATCAGGGCAAATAAAGAGGAGACCATACCTCAGTCTATTTTAGTCAAACTACTGAAAACCAAAGATGAAGAGAAAAAAAATTAAGAAGTCTGCAATGAAAAGGAACACATTACCATCAGGGGAACAATCATAGACAAAGAATGTCAGACTGGATTAAAAAAGATGGCCTTACTATATGTTATTTATAAGAGAAACATTTTAAATATAAAGATACAGAGAGGTTGAAAGTAATAATATGAGAAAAGAGATTCCATGTGAAGAGTAAGTATAATGAAAATGGAGTGACTATATAACTATCACATAAAGCTGGATTCAAAACAAGAGATTATGATAGGTAAGGGGAAACATTTCATAATGTTTCACCTGGAAGATGTAACAATTCTAAATGCATTTGTACCTAATAACAATCACAGTTGGTGACTTTAACACCCTCTCTCTCAGGAATTGATAGAACTAGTAGACAAAAATCAGTCAAGATTTAGGAACACTGAACAATGTTATTAACCAATAACCAACTTGACTTAAACATCCAAGAGTTAAAATTCTTTAAAAAGTTTTTTTAAATGCACATGAAACATTCTTCAAGATTGATCATGTGTTGGGCCATAAGACATCTCTATATATTTTAAAGAACTGAAATCACACAGAATATATTTTCTTACCACAATGAAATTAAATTAGAAATGAGTAACATTAAGATATCTAGAAGGAGTTAAGATGGTGGAGCAGTATGGGGACCCAAATAAATAAAATCAAGAAAGAAAGAGGAGAGATCAGAACCAACACCCCAAAAATACAAATAATAATAACAAAATATTATGAGCAATTATATGCCAACAAATAGGGCAATCTGGAAGAAATGGACAAATTCCTAGAAACATATAAACTACCAAAATGGAAACAGGAAGAAATAGAAAATTTGAACAGACCAATTACCAGTAAAGAAATTGAATCAGTAATCAAAAATCTCCCAATAGAGTCCAGGGCTGGATGGCTTTCCAAGGGAATTCTATCAAACATTTAATGGAGAGTTAACAGGTATTCTTCTGAAGTTGTTCCAAAAACAGAAATGGAAGGGAAACTTCCAAACTCATTTTATGAGGCCAACATTACCTTGATTCCAAAACCAAAGACCCCAGTAAAAAGGAGACCAATTTCCCTGATGAATATGGATGCAAAAATTCTCAACAAGATACTAACCAACCGGATTCAAAAATACATTCAAAGAGTTATTCACCATGATCCAGTGGTATTTATTCCAGAGATGCAGGGCTGGTTCAACTAATGAATTGGAAATCAATTAACGTGATACATCACATTAATAAAAGAAAGGATAAGAACCACATGATCCTTTCAATTGATGCAGAGGAAACATTTGACAAAATACAGCATCTTTTCTTGATAAAAACCCTCATGAAAGTAGGGATAGAAGAAACATACCTCAAGATCATAAATGTCATAATATGAAAAGACCGACATCATTCTTAATGGGGAAAAACTAGAACTTTCTCCCTAAGGTCAGGAACATGACAGAGATGCCCACTCTTATCACTGTTATTCAACATAGTGTTGGAAGTCCTAGCTTCAGCAATCAGACAACACAAAGAAATAAAAAGCATCCAATTGGCAAGGAGGAAGTCAAACTTTTTCACTCTTCACAGACGACATGATACTTTATGTGGAAAACCCAAAAGACTCCACTAAAAAATAAAACTGCTAGCACTGATACATGAATTCAGCAAAGTCATAGGATATAAAATCAATGTACAGAAATCGGTTGCATTTCTGCACAGCAATAATGAAGCAGCAGAAAGAAAAATCAAGGAATCAATCCCATTTGCACCAAAAACCATAAAATACCTAGAAATAAACCTAACCAAAGAAGTGAAAAATCCATACACTAAAAACTGGAGAAAGCTTATGAAATAAATTGAAGAAGACACAAAGAAATGGAAAAATATTCCATGCTCATGGATTGGAAGAACAAATATTGTTAAAATTTTCATACTACCCAAAGCAATCTACATATTCAATGCAATCTCTATCAAAGTAACACCAGAATTCTTCACAGAGCTACAACAAACAATTCTAAAATTTGTATGGAACTAGAAAAGACCCTGAATAGCCAAAGTAATATTGAAAAAGAAAACCAAACCTTCAGGCATCACAATTCCAGACTTCAAGCTGTATTACAAATCTCTAATCATCATGACCGTATGGTACTGGCATAAAAACAGACACACAGATCAATGGAACAGAACAGAGAACCGAGAAATGGACCCACAAACATATGGCCAGCTAATCTTTGACAAAGCAGGAAAGAATATCCAATGGAAAAAGACAATCTATTTAGCAAATAGTGTTGGGAAAACTGGACAGTGACATGCAGAAGAATGAACCCGGACCACTGTCTTACACCATACACAAAAATAAACTCAGGGGCGCCTGGGTGGCTCAGTCGGTTAAGCGTCGGACTTCAGCTCAGGTCACGATCTCACGTTCCGGGAGTTTGAGCCCCGCATGGGGCTCTGGGCTGATGGCTCAGAGCCTGGAGCCTGCTTCCGATTCTGTGTCTCCCTCTGTCTCTGCCCCTCCCCCGTTCATGCTCTGTCTCTCTCTGTCTCAAAAATAAATAAACGTTAAAAAAAATTAAAAAAAAATAATAAACTCAAAATGGATAAAAGACCTAAATTTAAGACAGGAAGCCATCAAAATCCTAGAAAACAGGTGACAACTTCTTTGACCTTGGCCGCATCAACTTCTCATTTGACATGTCTCCAGAGGCAAGGGAAACAAAAGCAAAAATGAACTATTGGGACCTAATCAAGATAAAAAACTTCTGCACAGCAAAGGAAACAATCAGCAAAACTAAAAGGCAACTGACAGAATGGAAGAAGATATTTGCAAACGACATTTCAGATAAAGGGTTAGTATCCAAAATCATAAAGAACTTATCAAACTTAACACCTAAAAAACAAATAATCCAGTGAAGAAATGGGCAGAAGAGATGAATAGACACTTTTACAAAGAAGACATCCAGATGGCTAAGAGACACATGAAAAGATGCTCAGCATCACTCATCATCATGGAAATACAAATCAAAACCACAATGAGATACCACCTCACACTAGTCAGAGTGGCTAACATTAACAACTCAGGCAACAGTGGATGTTGGTGAGGATGTGGAGAAAGGGGAACCTTTTTGCAGTGTTAGTGGGAATGCAAACTGGTGCAGCCACTCTGAAAACAGCATGGAGGTTCCTCAAAACATTAAAAATAGAACTACCCAGGGGTGCCTGGGTAGCTCAGTTGGTTGAGCGTCCGACCCTTGATTTCAGCTCAGTTCATGATCTCATGGATTGTGGGTTCAAGTCCCACATCAGGCTCTGCACTAACAGTGCAGGGCCTGCTTGGTATTCTCTGTCTCTCTCTCTCCACCCCCACCCCCACTTGCAGTCTCTCTCTCTCAAAATAAATGAATAAACTTTTAAAAAAGATTGTTATTAAAAAAAAAATAGAGCTATCCTACTACCCAGCAATTGCACTACTAGGTATTTATCCAAAGGGTAGAGTGGTGATTCTAAGGGACACATGCACCCCAATGTTTATAGCAGCACTATGGACAATAGCCAAAGTATGAAAGGAGCCCAAATGTCCATTGATAAATGGATAAAGAAGATGTGGTGTATACATACAATGGAATATTACTTGACAACCAAAAAGAATGAAATCTTGCTATTTACAACAATGTGCACTGCAATGCTATTTACAAACTAGAGTGTATTCTGCTAAGCAAAATAAGTCAGGGAAATAATATATGATTTCACTCATATGTGGAATTTAAGAAACAAAACAGGTGGACATAGGGGAAGGGAAGCAAAAATAAAATAAAAACAGAGAGCGAGGGGGTGCCTGGGTGGCTCAATCAGTTGAGCGTCTGACTTAGGCTCAGCATAATCTCACGGTTTGTGGGTTCAAGTCCTGCATCATGCTCTGTGCTGACAGCTAAGAGCCTGGAGCCTGCTTCAGATTCTGTGTTTCCCTCTCTCTCTCTGCCTCCCCTGCTCACACTCTGTCTCTCTCTCTCTCAAAAATAATAAACATTAAAAAGAAAACAGAGAGAGAGGTAAACCATAAGAGACTCTTAAATGCAGAGAACAAACTGAAGCTTGCTGGTGGGATGTCAGGTGGGGGAGATGGGCTAAATGGGCGAAGAGCATTAAGGAGGACACTTGTGGGGATGAGCACTGGGTGTTATATGTAAATAATGAATCACTAAATTCTATTCTTGAAATCATTATTACAATGTATGTTAACTAACTTGGATTTAAATTTTTTAAAAAGATATCTAGAAAATCCCTTGAGATTTAGAAATTAGGTAAAGCACTCCTAATAACTCATGGGCTAAGGAAAAAACATCACAGAAGATATAAAATATTTTGAAATAAGTGGTAATGAAAACACAGAATATTAAGATTTGATTTGTAAAAATATAATAAAAAAAGATTTGATTTGTGGAAAACTAATCACTGACTTGAGTGTCTCAAAGCTATAACAAAAAGAAACAAAACAATTTCTACTGACAATAGAAAATACAAACTATGATATATTTACACACTGGTAAACCAAATGGTAATGAAAAATAAGAAGCTACTGCTCAAAGCAAGCACATTTCCCAGAGATAATATTGAGCAAAAAAAGCCAGACACAAAAAATGCATACCACAGGACTATATTTAATATAACCTTCAAGAATAAGCAAAATTAACCTAAAATATTAGAAGTCAGAATAATGATACATCTGACATAGTTAATGACTAAGACAGGGATAAGGTTTAGTTATTGGGGTGAGTTCACTTGGTAAAAATTAATCTGTCATTTCTATTTTGTGCATTTGTACACAGATGTTCTCAACTTTTAGCAGGGTTGAAACAGTCAGGAACCTTGGGAGCAAGGCCCTGTGCACCTGGAAAGCCTCCTGCTGCCTGGTGGCCCTTAGCACTTTTCTTGCAGAGCAAAATACCAGCTAAGGAGCAAGCCAAGACCAGTCCAAACCAGTCTGCACCAAGATGGACCCCAGTGCTGAACTTTCACCAACTTTCTCCTCATTATAATAGTAAAAGTCACTCTCAGGTGTGGAGATTTAACATGTTAATTTGACATGCAACTCATGAAGAAGCATGATGTTTAAGTGCACAGGTGCTAATAAATCCCCACTTCTACATGCTTAGATGGCACACTTTTCCCACCTAAGTTTCTTTAAAAAATCCTCCCTGACCTCTCCTCAGTGAGTCAGCCTAAAGATTCTTTCCTTTGTGCTCCAGCATAAGCCCCAATAAAGTTTTGCCTGTGCTTTTAAATTTTGGGTCCAGCCTCATTTCTACCTTTGCTAGGACCAGGGACCCAAGTCTGGTAACAGAGTTATATCCCAGTAAACACATTGTGAATTGAAAACATCTTAAGTTGAAATGCATTTACTACATCTTGACCTACCAAACAACATGGCTTAACCTGGTCTACCTTAAATGTGCTCAGAACAGTTACTTTTGTCTACAGTTGGGCATTAGATTATTTATCTAATGCAAAACCTACTTTATAATAAAGGTTTGCATATCTCATGTGATGTATTTAGTACTGTACTGAAAGTGGGAAATGGAAAGGTTGTATGGGTACAGAAAGGTTGTAAGTGTATCATTTGTTTACCTTTATAACTGTGTGGCTGACCGGGAGCTGCCCAGGAAAATAACAAAATTCAAAATTTGAAGTATGGTTTCTCCTGAGTATTGCTTTCACACCATTGTAAAATCAAAAAATTTTAAGTCAAACCATTGTAAGTTAGAGACCATCTGAAAATGTATGCTATACTACCATAAAATTTTACCTTTCTTTTTTTTTTTAGAATTTGATTTTGACTTACCTATGATGATATTTTTGACTGTATCTCTTTGTATAGTTTTTTATTTTAGTGGCTACTGTGGATATTACATTATGTATACAACATAACTTATCACAGACTATTGCTATTGACATTTTGAAAGGTAGACCTTATCTCCATTTTGGTCCTTTACTTAAATTCCCCAATTATATTATCTTAAATATTTCTACATACATTGAGAACTACATCAATGTTTTGGTTATTGGTACAACTTTCAATATTATTTTTAAAAACTCAAGAGAAGAAAGATACTGTCCTAAATTTACTCATAATTTTATACTTTGCATTGTTCTTCATTCCTGGTATTTTTAAGGTGCTTTCTTTGATCATTTCCTTTTTGTTAGAAGAACTTCTATTAGCCATTCTTTGAGAGTAAGTCTGCTGGAAACAATCTTTGGTTTGTTTTGTTTTGTTTCATCTGAGACTATATCTCACCTTCATTCCTGAAGAATATTTTCACTGTATATAGAATTTGGTGTTGCCAATTTTTTCTTTCAGCACTTGAAAAATGTGCCACTTCTTTCTGGCCTTCATGATTTCTTCCTCCCTCCCTTTCTTTCTTCCTTCTTTTCTCCCTTCCTCCCTTCCTTCCTTCCTTCCTTCCTTGTCTCCTTCCTTCCTTCCTTCCTTCCTGGTTTCTGATGAATAATCTACTGTCATTTAAACCATAGTTTCCCTGTAGATGATGTGTCATTTTTCTCTACCTGCTTTCAAGATTTTTTTTCTTTGTCATTAGTTTTCAGAAGTTTGGTTATAATGTTTTTGGTGTGGGTTTCATTTCTTTTTTTTTTTTAATATGAAATTTATTGTCAAATTGGTTTCCATACAACACCCAGTGCTCATCCCAAAAGGTGCCCTCCTCAATACCCATCACCCACCCTCCCCTCCCTCCCACCCCCCATCAACCCTCAGTTTGTTCTCAGTTTTTAACAGTCTCTTATGCTTTGGCTCTCTCCCACTCTAACCTCTTTTTTTTTTTTTTTCTTCCCCTCCCCCATGGGTTTCTGTTAAGTTTCTCAGGATCCACATAAGAGTGAAACCATATGGTATCTGTCTTTCTCTGTATGGCTTATTTCACTTAGCATCACACTCTCCAGTTCCATCCACGTTGCTACAAAAGGCCATATTTCATTCTTTCTCATTGCCACGTAGTATTCCATTGTGTATATAAACTACAATTTCTTTATCCATTCATCAGTTGATGGACATTTAGGCTCTTTCCATAATTTGGCTATTGTTGAGAGTGCTGCTATAAACATCATTTCTTTGTCTCTCTCTTTTGCTTTTATGTGTACAACTCTTATAAGCATCTTTATTATATGTTTTACCAGCTTTATTGAGATATAATTGACATATAACATTGTGTAAGTTATATAACATGTTGATTTGATACATTAAAAATTGCAAAATGATTACCACTATAATATTAGCTACTACCTCCATCTTGTCACATAGTTACCTATTCTTTTTTCTGATGAAAATATTTGAGATCTATTCTCTTAGAAACCTGCAAGTATATGTTACAAGATTATTAGCTATAATCACATACTTACATTAGACCACCAAACTTGTTAATTTTATGACTGGAAGTTGTACTCTCTGACCAATATCTCCTCATTTTTTCCATCCCCCCAACTCCTGATAAACATGAGGATGCTCTCTATTTCTCTGAGTTTGTCTTTTTTAGATTCCACATATAAGTGATATTATACAGTATTTGTCTTTCTCTATCTGACTTATTTCACTTATCATAATGCCCTCAAGTTCCATCCAAGTTGTTGCAAATGGCAGGAATTCCTTCTTTCTTTTGGCTGAATAATATTCACATATACATGGTATTCTTTATCCATTCATCTATTGATGGACATTTAGGTATTGGGAGTAATGCTGCAGTGAACATTGTATATACAGATATCTTTGCAAGATCCTGATTTCAGTTTGGATATATACCCAGAAATGGGATTTCTAGATTAAATGGTAATCCTATTTTTAACTTTCTGAGGAACCTCCATACTGTTTTCCATAGCAGCTGTACCAATTTGTATTCCCACCAAGAGTGCACTAGGTTTTGTTTGTTTGTTTTTTCCCCTCTACATCCTTGCCAATACTTGTTATTTCTTATCTTCTTGAGTATAGCCATTCTGACTGGTGTGAGATGATATGTCATTGTGATGTTGGCTTGCATTTCCCTGATGGTTAGTTATGTTGAGTACCTTTTCATGTACCAGTTGGCCATTGGTGTGTCTGGATAATGGTATATTCAGCTTCTCTGCCAGTGTTTAAGTTGTTAATTTTTTTTTTTTTTTGCTGTTGAGTTGTAAGTTATTTTTCTAAATTTTAGATTATAACCCCTTGTCAGTTATATGATTTGCAAATATTTTCTCCCATACTGTAGGCCACCTTTTCATTTTGTTGGTTTTTCATTTGCTGTGAGAAGCACTTTAGTTTGATGTAGTCCCATTTATTTATCTTTTTGCATTTGTTGCTTATGCTTTGTTGTCATATCCAGAAAATTGCTGCTGAGACCATTATCAAGGAACTTTATCCCTATGCTTTCTCCTAGGAGTTTCATAGTTTCAGGTCTTAACTTTTAGTCTTTCATTCATTTTAAATTCATTTTTATAGAGTGATGTATTGGTGTGGCTTTCTTTGGGTTTATCCTGTTTGAAGTTGACTTACCTTCTTAAATCTGTAGATTTATGTCTTTCACCAAATTTACATAATTTTGATCTATTATTTATTCTAAATTTTTTAGCCCCATATTCTCTTCTCCTTTTGGGACTCTGATTACATGAATGCTAGCTCTTGTGTTGTCCCACAGGCTTTTGAAGCTCTCTTCTTCTTCTTCTTCTTTTCTTTCAGCCTATTTTCTCTCTGTCATTGAGATTGGATAATTTCTATTGACCTATTTTCGAGTTCACTGATTCTTTACTCTGTGATTTCCATTCTGCTACTGAACACATCCAGTGAATTTTATATTTTTCAATTCTAAAATTTAATTCTACAGTTGTTTATTATAAATTTTCAGTTAATTCTTCTTTATAGTTTCCATTTCTTTGCCAAGACTTTCTATTTTTTTCAAGTGTGTTTGTAAATTCTTGTGGAAGCATTTTTATAATATCTTTAAAGTCCAAAATCTGTTTCATTTCAGTGTTGGTATTGATTGTGTCTTTTCTCATTCAAGTTGAGATTTTCCTGGTTCTTGGTATGGTAATTTTTTATTGTGTGCTAGACATTCCAGGCATTATGTTTTGAGACCCTGGATCTTATTCAAATCTTATATTACAGCAGGTCTCTGCTAATACTACACCAGTGAAGGAAGTGTGTGCATAGGGGGTGTTATCGCCTTACCACTGGAAAGGAGAAGTCCAATCTTCTCGTTCTTTTTTTCCAGGGTGGTTAGTTATAGTAAGGTGGATATTATCATAAAAGATTTCTGCCTCTCTAGGTCATGTTTCTTGGTCCTTTGGATGTGGTGGGAGGTATTTGTTTGCACCTGTTGGCATTTCTTGGTTGCAGACTTTGCAGTGCCCAATCTAAGATAATAGGAAGCAAAAAGGAAACCCAGGGAACTTACCACAGACAGTGTCAGTCCTCAAGTTCTGAGGACCCTAGCTACTCTGCCTTCTTCTCTCCACCTTTTAGACTGTCCTTATGTTTTTTTAAATATATTATGCCCAGATATTTTAGTTACATTTAGCTGGAGCGATAAGAAGTGCATCTACTCCATCTGATACAGAACTAAACGTCTTACTTTTATTTAAAAAATATACATATGTATATGTGTATATAGTATGCAGTGGTTGGACTATTGGGTCTTTAAAGCTGCTACCTGTTTTGACTCTCTAAATGGAAGAACTGGGGAGGGATAATTTGTCTTTTTGTCTCCAGCAATGACTGGGTAAGGAGAGTACTTTGGATTTTTGGTGTAGCAGGTGTTTTGCTCCAGGTAAATCAATAAGTTAACATTTACCTAGAGCTAGTAGAATCAAGATATGAAATGGGGCCTGGAGAGTTCTTGGCCAGACTGATACTCTACATCTCTTTTGAGACCTATGCAATTAACAGAGCAATTAGAGCTTTTTCCTTGCTAATTGGTATGCTTCCTGTGTTTCCCCATGACCTCTCTGGTACTGGTATGTTTTTTGCATACACTTGCGCTGTATGTTCCTAAGTTAGGTGAAGCGTCGTTAAGAGACCAGGAAACAGTTCCTGTACTTCCTCCTCTCCCTACAGGTACCTAGTAAACATCTCACACGCTGTAGAGAGTCACATATATACAATTATTCTTTCTCCTGTGAGTCTGGGTAGCATACGCTAGTGCTCCTCATGTGAAGCCACCCTGCCTTCAGACCTTGCAGAGCAAGTTCTGGACTATGCGAGACGGCATCTCCCCAGGGCAGACCTGTCTTTAAAAAGCATTGAGCTCAAGAAGAAGACCCAGTGCCTTTTCTTGTTTTTTATTTTTTGTTTTTGTTTTTATTTTAAGTTTACTTATTTATTTTGAGAGAGAGAGAGAGTACGTGCATGTGCATGAGCAAAGGAAGAGCAGAGAGAGAGAGAGAGAGAGAGAGAATCCCATGCAGGTGCCTTGCTCTCAGCACAGAGCCCCACACAGGGCTCGATTCTACAAACTGTGGGATCATGACCTGAGCTGAAATCAAGAGTTGGATGCTAAACTAACTGAGCCACCCAGTACCCCTACTTTTCTTGTTTTGATAGAGCACATCTTCTAGTAATTTCCTGAAAATATCTTTATTCTGTTCTTACCCCTGATTGTTACACTGGGTATACAATTCTAGAGTTGGAATTAAATTTCCCTGAAAAATTTAAAGCAGTTATCATACTGTCTTCTAGATACCATTATCACTGTGATTTTTGCTTTAGGTTGATTTAATTGAGCTGTTTTGTTGGGGAAACTGTGATGTTAGTATCTTTAGGTCTTTCCTCTTGAGCTATATATACATAAAAAACTAATCACAATGAAAAAAAGACAATTATTAACTCTAGAGAAAACAAAAAGTTATAAAGGAAAGGAAAAGGAATCAGAGTTTAGTGTATGGAAACATTATACTGTTTTTCAACAAACATAATAAAGTAAAAGAAAAAAAAAAAAAAAAAAAAAAAGAAGAAGACCCAGAGTGGCAATCCAACCCACTAGGGGATGTTCATGGAAATCTGTCCGCAGAATCTTTGTGTTTGAGGATCACCTCACCATCTTAAGCAATAAAATAGAGAGCTCACATCTTTGCTTCTGGTTGCCAGTCATTCCTCCCTCCTCTGCTGACCCCCTTCCCCCCCAAAAATAAGTATTTGTTGAATGAATGTATATATGGACGGATGAGTGAACGGAGGAAAGGAAATGAATGAAATGTGACTTGGAAGATACAAAGGGGACTAAAACCCAGAAATTCTCATCAATTGCAAATTTATTGACTGAGGAGGCACTGGGATTGGGAGGTAGTTGTACAGAAACCAAAGAGGAAAACCTGCAGAACAAGAAGCAGCCCCAGAACTCTAAGGCTTCGTCTGGGTGTAACACACGAAGCATTTGGGAACCTCGGCAATATCAAGAGAGCGCTGAGCCCATAGGCGCCCACGGAAAACGGCTCTAGCTCCTCAGTCTCCGCGGCGTTCCAACTGGCCTTATTTGCTTGGCCAGGTAGGCGCCTGCTTCTGCTGGGTCTGGTGGCAGATCGGGACGCCCTTGCCACCTCCGGAGCCCCCACCGGAGCTGCCGCCCCCACCGCAGGACGACCCCCCCCCACTGGAGAAGCAGCTGCCGCCGCCCCCGGAGGAGCCGCCGCCCCCACCGCAGGACGACCCCCCACCACTGGAGAAGCAGCTGCCGCCGCCTCCAGAGGAGCCGCCGCCCCCAGAGCAGGAAGAGCCCCCTCCGTAGCTCTGCTGCGGCATGCAGGAGGTCTGGGTGGTCTCCTGCGAGGAGAAGTAGCCAGCTCCCCCGCAGCCGGAAGAGCCCCCGCCGCCCCCGCAGCTGGAGGAGCCCCCGCCGCCCCCGCAGGCGGAGGAGCCCCCGCCGCCCCCGCAGCCGGAAGAGCCCCCGCCGCAGCCGCCGCTAGAGATGCTTCCGTAACTCTGGCACTGAACCTGCTGCCCGGAGCCTCCGCCGCCCCCGGAGTAGCCCCCGCAGCTGGAGCCTCCGCCGCCCCCAGAGTAACCTCCGCAGCTGGAGCCCCCCCCGCCCCCGGAGTAACCCCCGCAGCTGGAGCCTCCACCTCCGCAGCTGGAGCCTCCACCGCCCCCGGAGTAGCCTCCACAGCTGGAGCCTCCGCAGCTGGAGCCTCCGCCGCCCCCGCAGCTGCCACCACCTCCGGAGTACTTGACACTCCCACTGGAACCGCCGCCGCCGCCGCCGCCGCCGCCTGAGTAGCCTCCGCAGCTGGAGCCTCCGCCGCCGCTGGAGTAGCCCCCGCAGCTGGAGCCTCCGCCTCCTCCTGAGTAGCCTCCGCAGCTGGAGCCTCCGCCGCCTCCAGAGTAGCCGCCGCAACCGGAGCCTCCGCCGCCTCCGCCGCCCCCGCCGCCCCCGCCGGAGGTCTTCCCGCAGCCCACTGGGGGCATGGGGGTGGGCTGCTTTTTCTGGTGAGACATCTTGTTTAAGGAGAGAGAGAAGCCTAGAAAGAGAGCAGGGAGCATCACTGGACCAACCGCAAGAGCTTGGAAGAGGCAGGGACAGCCGTGGAAACGCCCATCATCCTCCAGGGCAGCACGGCCAGGCTGGGCTTGATGCCCTCTGTTTAGACCGGGAAGAACTCTCATATGGGACTCCTGGGATTAGTCGTTTCCCCCTCAGAAAGTCTTTACCAAGCAGTAAATAGCCCAGGTACTGCTCGCATTTCTCTCTCCCAGCTCTGCCTTTGGCATCTGAGTGATTTGGAAGCAAATAACCCACAGTCCCACCTCTATCCTCACTTCCTGAAAAATGAGACAGTTCGAGCACTTCATCACTCATGCCTCCTCCAATCCCAACAAGGATTCTCTGAATGCAAATAGAAATTCCCACAAACCTCCACCTAGGGTGGAGGATTTTACCTATCCCTGACAAAACATAGGAAGGTTTGTCCGAATGTCAGAGGGCTATTGCCCCCCCCCCCCCCCCCCCACTTCTCTGCAAAAGCTCTTAGTTCAAACTCTTGGTCTGTCCCACTGAGCCTAGTCATGATCCGGAAGCTAGTTATCGATAAAGCAGTCTCCCCCTGGTCTGGTCCTGTCTGTACACAGGGGAAAGGACCCAGTGGTCCTTTGGATAAGAATCTCTGACCAGAAGATGTAGGCTTTGCTTACAGCCAAGCTTGGTTGATGAGGGCCATTAATAGTAGGATGTTGTGCCATGGCATCTCATGCCATTTCTCTCTCAGAACATCTCTGAAAAACTGGCACTGGGTTCCTGAGGTTCCCCAAATATCCACTATCTGCAGCATTGTCTGCATTACTCTCCTTGTTCTCCCTTACTCTCTGGAACTAAGACTCAGCCTATTCTCCTGACCAGTGCATAAGGTCCATCCTGCCCACTCATAGGAGCAGTCTGCAAAATGTCCCTCTGTGCCCATCACTGGCCTGCTCCTAGAAGGGTGGTGCCATAGAGATAGATAGAACTCTGTGCCCATCACTTGCCTGCTCCTAGAGGGGTGCCATAGAGATAGAAGGTAGTCTTGTCTTTGTGGAGTTCCTATTCTGGCCAGAAGATCAGAGACACAAATCCACACAGCAACAGCTCAGCCCCCACTGCCTTCCTGCCTGAATTCCCTCTAAACATGAATGCAGTTGGAAAGTCAGAGGTCCTATAGTTTCCAAAGGGGTCAGAGGTCTTGCCAATCTGTCCCCTAGTCCACCTAGCCTGCACAGGCCTGGGGAAGACTAGCTGGGAAGATGAGAGTCAGGAGAACTCACACTTACTTGAAGCACCAGGAGCTGAGTGAGGAGAGGAGATGCTGGCTTATGTTAGGAGCACTGGAGCTCCCAAGGTTTTATACTCTGAGCCCTGACTCATCTATTGATCTGGGCCAGCCTCTCATGTTTGGCCTCAGTTATGTGACCCATGGCTGTCACCCCACCTGTCTGTTGATTACAGGCACAGGGTGGCCCATTCATGAAGATTTTGGCATTCTTGAGATAGTGTGTGACTGGCCCCTTCTCTGATGCAACTGTGTGGCAGCAGGGATGGCTGGCTAGAGTGGATGGCAGACATTGTTTCCACAACCTATGACAAAGGGTTCATGCTGTGAACAGAGGTCCATGCTTGAGGACTAGGTCTCAGACTCTTAGTTGGCCTAAGAGTCTACACCATAGACAGGGCTATAACTGGCCCAAGAGTTGGCCCAAGAGTCTACACCATAGACAGGGCTATTACTAATGGAACATGGGTATCTACATCTATTTATTTCTGCAGATTTATTCCTCTGATCGTTGATACTCACTTTCCTTGCAGAGGAGCAAGGAAGGATCATGTGGTCCTTCCCACCATGGCCTTTGGCCCTGACATCCTGAGGTCTTATGTGGCAACAGTGTCCTCAGCCTATGAGGCAGCCGTGGAATGGAGGGGACTTGAGGTTAAGTGACTGGGTTTGGGTGCTCCCTATGGTACTTGTCAGCTGTGTCACCTTGGACAAAGTCACAGCACCTTACCCAGTGTCTGAAATAGGAGGCACTTAGTAGTTATTTGTTGACTATTGAATAAGTAGGCTTCTGATGCTCAGTGACCTTGTCTATCAAATAAGAATAATACCTGTTTCATAGACTCAGGAAGCAGGAATAGTTATATAAAGTGCAGAAGGTGATGCTTTTGTTTTTATTGTTTTCTCCTATTACAGCACAGTCTTACCTCCAACGTGGCCTACCCCTGGACACCAAGGCCAGAAAGGAGTCCATGGGTAACTTGAGGCAAGTTCTTGTGGGAAAATGACTCAAAAATTCCCCATTGACCCTGGATCAGTAGCATCACCTCTATGTAAGAATGGCATGCTCCCCCCCTTCTTTCATCACTGGAACTCAATTGTTATTGTCTAAATTATGGCATTTGAACTTTGTTCCACCCATCTGTGTGTTGAAATGACAGCTCCAATAATAAATTGACTGTTAATTATGGTGGAGTTTTAAGGATCAAGTGGTCCTGATTAGACTGTGGCCTTCAGAAACCCGTGGCTCTAGTTTTAGTTTGAAAGGCATGAACCCAGGCAAACCCAGATGCTCTCCTCCTGAGAGACTAGCCAGAAGGGAGAAGCCAGGACCTATTGGAGAAAGCATGTTTCTCAACTTGAAGCTGAGGCACCAGTGAGATTTTGAAGGGAAATAAGCCCCAACTAGATGACTACCATGGGTATAACAAAGGTTGGTTTTATTTAGCTGGGAAGCACTGGAGAAAGAGAGAGGGTGTAGACCATGTACAATTCCAGCACTGATCTGTGGGCCCATGTTGGCCCATTACTGTGTGTTCTCTAGTCTGGAGGAAAATGTAAGTAAAAGGATATCAGCAGTATACTCTTTTTTTTTTTCTTTCCATGTTTATTTACTTTTGAGACAGCATGAGTGGGGGAAGAGCAGAGAGAGAGGGAGACACAGAATCCGAAGCAGGCACCGGGCTCTGAGCTGTCAGCACAGAGCCCAACGTGGGGCTCGAACACACGAACTGTGAGATCATGACCTGAGTCGAAGCTGGACACTTAACTGAGCCACCCAGGTGCCCCTCAGTAGTGTATTCTTGAGAAGAAAAGTCTTTTATTTTGAAATTATGGCCTTCCTACATTTGTGTGTGTTAAAAATATCATTTTGTTTAAAAGTGATGGAAACTCCAGGAGGTTGTAGTTTGTTTCAAGTCCTTACTTGTCAAACTATAAAAATCGTCTATCACAGAAGAGAGGGAAATGTTACTATATGAAATTCTCAAGTTTGGAAGCCTCAAGTGCAGGTAATCCCTTAAAGCTAATAATCTTCAAATTGCCCATGTCAATTGGAGTATGTAAAGATATGATATTTTCTTTCTTTCTATATATAAGATTTGAGATTCTGGAGCTTTATGCATTGATCCAGCCAACACAGTGTACTGGGTACTACACTGAACATTAATAGAGTCAGAAACCTTGTCAAAGCTGTGCACGGATCTCCTTGGTGGATTTTGGAGAGGGATATTCCATGCCTGCCTTTGTTATTCTAGGTAGCATTTAATAAGAAAACCTTTCTAACTAGTACATTCTACTTTGCTAACTTGTAGAAGAGGCTGATGCAACATGGTATTGACAGCAATGCTAGATCTTGTAGGCTCTAAGTTAACCTTGCCTGAGGTGAACATATGAGCTTGCTTCTCCATTTTATCCCTCGAGACCAGAAGTAATGAGATACTGTGTGGACAGCAATTGATGATCACATTTCATCAAATCAGTGAGGAAATGATGGAAGTTTGTAGAATTATTACACTTGGGTATTTGAAGTTTTTTGACTTCATATGTCATATTTTTAAGATTTATAACCCTTATATACTTACCTTGAATGTGTGCTAGCACACCTGAGTTCTGCAGCCTCACAGATCACATCTTTGTTCTTGCCTTTACCTGTATCCTTAGAGGGGATGGACCAGAAAGCAAATGCTTCAGTGCTCAGTGTGGTGCTAGGAATTAATAGCTGCTCACAGAATCCTGGTGGAAATGAAAGGACTTCTTTTATTTTAATTTAAAAAAATTTTTAAAGATTTATTTATTTTTGAGAGACAGAACGTGAGTGTGGGAGGGGCAGAGAGAGTAGGAGACACAGAATCAGAAGCAGGCTCCAGGCTCTGAGCTGTTAGCATAGGGACCAATGCAGGGCTCAAACTCACCAACTGTGAGATCATGACATGAGCTGAAGTCAGAAGCTTAACCGACTGAGCCACCTAGGTGCCCCTGAAAGGAATTCTTAATGCCTGTTGACTAACAGCTCTGGTGGGGGGTGGGGGGGACATGGTCCCTATCCCAGGCAATCCTCAGTCTGAAGGGAGATCACAGCTCTTGAATATGGGGAGCCCCCAGCCTGATAGAAGCCTACTCATTACAGTCTTTATGTGTCTAAAGCTACACACATGCCTCCTCATGATTGAGTGCTGACAACCTACCTAACTGAGGGTTAAAGGGCAACAGGTGGTTTGTAAAGAATAAAAAAAGACACAGGGCAAGGGCTCAGGAGCATTGGCAGGGCAGGCATAGAGCTTGGAAGCCCTAAACGTAACATTGTTTACATTCACTGTGAAAGTTTCCTCTTCTAGGCCTGCCCAGGAGGTGCCTCAGAGCTTCAGAACCGCCGCACCCCCCCCCTCCCCGCTCCAGGGTACATATTCATCCTCTCTCCAACGTTCCTGGGTCAGCAGTTTGAAGAGGTGGTTGTCTTTGTTAGAGAACTGGGAGAAGGACAGCTCTCTAGTGGTTCATGGCTGCTAGAATTCCTTCTCCAGGAAGCTTCCCTAGGTCCATCCACCCACTGGTTCCATTTTCTTTGCCACTTTCCCTTTCCAATCCCTTAAGGAACTACTGTACCAGTTACAGCCTGCTAATGACACATCCAGTAGCCTTGTCTCCTTTTTTCAACTTATAACTGTCCTTGACAGCTGGGTCCCCATTAGTTCCTTATTTTGCATCCTAAGATTCAAAGAGAGTTTATAGCATCCTGGAGCTTTATTTGGATGTGTTGACTTTTGAATGACTCTCTTTTGCGTGCTTCTGGAGCTCATCCCTGCATGGAGAAGGAGGCCCACAGCAGAGTTTTTCCAGCATTCCTGAATAGCTTGTAGATGCATGCAAGCTGAGCAGTGTGCCCAGGGACTGCACTTGCTTGACTTAGACACTTCTGGTGTGGACAGACTCTGGTGTTTATGGACTGCTGCTACATATGGGTCTTGTCTATTCCTCACAAGGGTCCTGTGTGCTCAGTGATGTCATCCTCATTTCCCAGATAAAGCAATCAGCCCATAGAGGCTAATGGAACTGCTTACATTTCCCCAACCTTTAAGTGGCAAAGCCAGGATTCAGACTCAGTTGTTTTGATTCCAAATTTTGCATTCTTTCCAAGTACTACATGCCTCTTCTTTTTGAATCAATATGGGCAGAATGAGGGGATGACATCCCAGGCAGGCTCAGGTTCACACCTTCTAGGAGGCAGGGAACAGATCTCACTCTTGTGGTTGCTCCCAGGTGCTCAAGGACAGTTCTGTTAATTAGTGGACTGTAGGAGCCAAGAGGAGGTAGAGGTCATCTGATAGACCTTTACCATTGTTGGAGGTAGATGAACAACCCAAGGGCCAGAGAAGCCAAACTATTTCCCAAGGCCACACAATAGGCCCGGGACTAGAGCCTGGGTCTCTGGCCTTCCCATTCTAAGCTTTTCCCACTGCAGACTCCGCTGAGGCTTTGTGATTTCTCCTGACAAGATTATCTCCAGGTGTTGGCAGTGAGACCAGGAAGTAGTTACGAAGACCATAAAAGTATTGAGCTGACATGTTCAGGTAAACTCCTGGGTCTGAGTGCTCTAGCCTCTGGGCCTGGAAGGAAATTGTTGATGCTGAGTTCCTTCAACAGGTGGGCAGCTGCTGCATAGCCTGAGGGCTCACATATAAACTTTACAAGCAGGGAGGAACAGTGAACAGCAGTTATGGGCCCTGTCCTGCTCCAAGATAGGCTGTGTCAGAGGAGGCCTCTCAGGACTTTTGTGCCTGGTGGTAGTTGGTGGCCCAAGAATGTTGGTTCAGCCCATCCACTGTTAATCCACTGATTATCCATGGGCAGATAATGCATCGTTGCTTTAACTGACTCCCAAGTCAAATAAAATCTGGAAATCAAAACGATGTGAAGGAAAAAGCACAAACATTTCAGACCCACAGCCTTCTAGGCTCTTTGGCCTAAAGCTTTAACTCAAATTCTTTCAGGAGCATGCTGCTTTAGATGACCAGCACCAATATACCTCTCCTTTACTGAGAGTCATTGAAAATCAAGGCAAGGTAAGTGCTCTTTCCATTTTGGTCTCAAATCTAATTTTTACTCTTACATGGGTCTCTCAGGAATTCCCTGGGGCTACAGCAGGCTTTGGATGTGACCTCTCTGACTCAAAGACAGCTAAGGGGATTTACTACTGAAGACCAGAATCTGGATCCAGCCTGTGTTTTGACCAGGAAAGCTCTTTCATCACATTTGCTGGTTATCCTTAATTTTTGTTCATTCTTCAAACTATACCTTATTTCAACAGTTGAAGCTGTTGAAATTGGGTGGATGATTTATGGCAAACCTTTTGATTGCTTAGAAATGTAAGAATAATCACAATTTGGTTTGTGTGCCTCTACTGACTTTTCCATTGGGTCCCTTCATATGCTCAGAGAGTTCCAAGGTGAAGGGCTATGGAACCATTTTTCACATCTGGTGTGGATTCCTAGGGCCTTCTCTCCTGGACTAGGAGCAGCATCTAGGCAAGATTGGATGCTCCTAATTTTCCATTTCTCCATTTAACTCAGAGTATTTGATATGTACTTGTTCATCAGTGAAGGAGATGAGAATTTTAGCCTCATATCCCAGGGAAAATACAATCTGATTTAGTTTTCCATGAAAATTACTTTAAATAGATTGGTCATGGCAAGCTGCTTTCCCCTGCCACCCCCCATCTTTCATTCAAGGTGCCTGATTCCCCTATCATCTCCCTTTCTTATTTTTCAGAATATCCCTTGGATCATGCTTTCCTAGAGATACTAATCACCCATGGTCCAGTGGTCAGCTTTCTGGAGGGGCCTGAAGCAGCACCCGGGGGCACTTCTGAGGTTTCCCAGTCTCTGGTCTGTTCTGAAGGTTAAGGATTAGAATCTTTTCTCTTCTGAGGTATTGGGGTCTTGGGAGTTCTTGTGCTCTAAACCTGTGATCTTGGGCTCACATTTCCCACGCCCCTCCCCCAACTTCAATTTCTCCACGCATACAGTCAGTCTGAGTTCTGTCCAGTGTTCTTTTGGTCCCTCCTTCCCAGGGCCTCACTCTGGACAGAGAGAAAGGAGAAATGAGGATCAGAGGTAGTAATAGGGAAGAAACTAGGTGGGATGACAAGAATCAAGGGCCCCTGGGAAAAGAGCCTAGAAACTCTCATACCTCCCTGTTTGCTAGCCTTGTTCCAGTGAGAGGCATTTTGGGTACTTTTCTTCCCCAAGAGCGTTTCCCCCCACTAAGCTTGCTGTGGAGGAGGAGGGAGGGATTTAGCAGGAGGGTTGGGTGAGGAAAGTTGGCCTGTGCTATGAGTAACCTTTGCAGAGTATCATTACCCAGGGTGGATATAATTGCTGGGGATTAAGAGAAACATGTGGGCAAGCTACTATTGCCTTAGATCCTTCTATGATTAGCAAAGATCACTTTGGGTCTCAGAGGAAGGATTATTTTATCTCCTGAATGTTCCCTAGAAGTGAATCCCCTTGTGGTGGAACTGGCCCCTTACTTTCTAGTAAATCATTCTGTTGTAAAATACAAAGAAAAACAAAACAAAAACCAAGTAGCCTCACCATAACTTGAAAAGTAAAGCAGAGAAAACAAGTTACATTTAATTCCAGTATTTAAATACAATTAGTGTTAAGTCTTGGTTAGTACTTTCATCTCTTTTTCCTTCTTACTTATACCTTCCTTTCATATAAACTCTCCATTTTGGGTGCTGATTTTCCATGTGACATTTTCATCATGCACATATCCCCATGGCCCTCCATTAGTTTTAGTGGCTGTGCTCCTTTTCCCGCTCCTTATCTTACTTCCGCCTGCCCTGTAACCTCTTTACCCTTAAGACCTCATTGTTGAATTTCAGTGGGTATTTGTTGTCTCCCTGACAGATTGCTAATTATCTTTATCTTCCTTTATGTGCACAGAGTGGCTTCATAGTAAGTGAGGAGAAAGGTTAGTTGCATGAGAACCAATCCCCAATCCTTTAGTTCTCATCTCCGATGACTC
Organism: Panthera uncia; assembly: GCF_023721935.1. Lineage (NCBI taxonomy): Eukaryota > Metazoa > Chordata > Mammalia > Carnivora > Felidae > Panthera > Panthera uncia. The sequence goes on from NW_026057584.1 coordinate 111,565,265, forward strand.
TTTGTGCAGAACCTAGTGCCTCAGTTCCCCTTGACTCTAACTCCACAGAGTCATTATTTTCCATCAAATGTTTTCATTTTGTCTCCATCTATTCCTCACAGGGCCAGGATTCCCTTGGGAATGTGCAGTCAGAAACAATACCTTCTAAAAAAATTTTAATTCCAGCATAGTTAATCTACAGTGAAATATTAGTTTTAGGTCTGCAACACAGTGATTGCTTCCACCCGGTGCTCATCACAGACGCACTCCTTAGTCCCCATCACCTATTTTGCCCATCCCCTCTCAGAACCATCTCTTTGTTCTCTATAGTTAAGAGTGTTTCTTAACTATAGTTTTCTTGTTTGCCTCTCTCTCTCTCTTTTTTTCTCTTTGCTCATCTGTTTTGTTTCTTAAATTCCATCTATGAGTATTCCATCATATGGTATTTGTTTTTCTCTGACTGACTTATTTCGCTTAGCATTATACTCTCTAGCTCCATTCATGTTGTTGCAAACCTTTTAGTGTATGTGTGGGAGAGTAGGAGTAAGGGGCAGAGGAAGAGTCAGCAGTTTAATGGGGCATTTGAAAAACAAGTCACTTAGGGCAATAGTAGCCAAGTGCCCATGGGATAAGGGGATGCAGAGAAAAGGAGTCACTGAATAAGCCTTCTTGGAAGAGGTGTTTTGAGTTGGGATTGGAAAATAGTGAAAACTGTAGATAGGTTTCTCCAGATTTGAGCTTTGGTTCTCATATTTTCTTTCATGTGTATGTGGCTAGGTGTGCATGTGTGATGTGTGTACACACGTGTGATGTGTATGTGTCCATGTGTGATGCTTGTGTGAATGAATGATGTGTATGGACATGTATAATGTGTGTACCTGTCTGTGTATATATGTGCACACATGTTTGTGTGTACATATTATATGCTTATACATGTGTGTAGGCATGTGTGATATGTGTATGTGTCTTTGAGTCTGTGTGGGGTGTGTGTCCATATGTACATGTATCCATGTTTATGTGTACACATATATGTGTGTGATGTGTGTATATATATCTGTGTATATGTGTTTCTGTCTCCTTTCCACAGACTTCAGTATCTTTCCTGACATCAGACTCTTCTTCATAGAACCTGTTCCCTCTCTCCTGGGAATGTTGGCCCTGGAATTGCTGTCAGCCAGCCCTCAGTGTCCACAGTAACGGTATTACATGTCAAACTGGCTCACATCATTTTCCATTGTTTCTCTAGCCATGGTAGTAGATTTGCCCAATAAGGTCATGCTTCAGCTAAAAGTCTTCAGTGTCTCCACATGAGGATGAAGCCCTGATTTCTTAGTCCAAAGGGCTTTTTGTGGTTCAGTACTGCCTATGTTTGACTATTCCCTTGTAGAAGCATTTTGCTGCAGACAAACTCAATGACCCTCTCTGCCACTGATCTAGGCTGTGTTTAATAACTTTGTATTTTTCCTGTGCTTTTGCTACATCTGTTAATGCCCCCTTTCCTTGATTTGTCTAACTTCTATTTTCCTTTCAATATTCCATCAGACATCATTCTTCCAAAAAACCTTGCCCAACACCCCATCTGATTGAGGGAGCACCTCATCTGCAGCACAGTAATCCTGCCCCCATCACACTGGGGGCTCCTTGCATCCCAAGCATCCAGCACATGCCTGGCACAACATGCAGTGGATGCTGGTAGAATCTAGCCCACGTCTAGAATTATCAGTGGCCTGGACATTGTGTTTTAGCCTGGGTGGGGAACATATTAGGTCTCTGTCCTATTTTCACTTCCCAGACAAGATTGTTTGCTCCTGGAGGGCAGGGGTGGCATTGCAGCTCTCAGTAAACCTGGAGCCTATGGATACACCAGGCACTGAGTCAGTGTTTATTGAAGGGAAAGAAAAAAGGAAAGAATGAAGTGGAGAACAGAAGGAAGGAAGAGAGTAAGAGAGAAAAAGAAGGTAGGAAGGGCAGGAGAATTGTTGCAAGCTTTATAACAACGTTGGTTTGAGTCTGAACAGAATATTGACTTTCTCTCCCTTCCCAAATTTGGGTTCTCTGGTCTAATTCTGGCAACTCCATGAAGTTATAAGACCCATTTGCCCCCAAAGAAGGAAATAATCAGACATTATATAATTTCAGAAGTTTTCTGAAGGTTTTAGTTTTGTGGATTTTTGCTGTGATTTAATTTCAAATAGATTGATATTAATATCTGATTAAATTATTCATGGTATTTAATTGCTCTCCATGATTAATGAAGATATTTTACTCCTCATAATCACTGCTAGATCCTATATGGATTACAAAGGAGTTACATAATGTGAGGTGTGCTTTCCACTGGTGAATCACAAGCATTTCTTATTGTAATAGCTGTGTACTACTTTCCTCCCTCCCATATGAAAATATTAAGGTTTGTGCTGGACCATGTATTCGATTTCTGAGTTATTTCCTTAAACAGTTTTGGACTTTGGGGCAGTCACTCGACCTTACCTTAAAGTAAAAAGTATAAAGAAATATCAACCTTACAATTATTGGGTTAGTATATGAAAGAACCAAGTTTCAACACTGGATCACGGAATGAATATTTCTAATTGAGGTGGAAAGATTAGGAAACAATCTGGGAATATAATCACTTATTTGTATTTGAGAATGAATAGAAAAAAAATATTCCTCCCTATCTCTCCCTTTAAAAAATGAAAATGACATCTTCACATTTGAGATTGTGGATGAAGGTAGAAAACCTTTATTACACACATGTAAATATGTAAGTGGATGATAATTTTCAAAAGGAATAGATAAACTGTTATTAAAATGTTACTTTAGGGGCACCTCACTGGCTCAGTCCATGGAGCATGATTCTTGATCTCAAGGTTGTGAGTTACTTTTTAAAAAGGGGGTGGGGAAATCTTTGGGAGTGCCCATCTTGCTCAGTGAATAGAACATGTGACTCTAGATATCAGAGTTGTGAGTTTAAGCCCCACATCAAGGGTAGAGTTTACTTAAAAAAAAAAAAAAGGCAAACAAATGTTACTTTTGACCTTCAAAAAGATCCTAATTGTTTTAATATTTTCATTCATTTGCTAACTTTGATAAACTGTCAAAATACTTTACTCATCTCTTCATGCCATGAATAGACTACAAAGGCTATAGTTTTATAATATTTGAAATATTTTCTCGGGGCACCTGCCTCAGTCGGTTAAGTGTCTGACTTCGGCTCAGATCATGATCTCATGGCTCATGAGTTTGAGCCCCACATTTGGCTCTCTGCTGTCAGCTCAGAGCCTGGAGCCTTCTTCTGTGTCTCCTTCTCCCCCTGCCCTCCCTGCCTCACACTCTCTCTTTCAAAAACAAACAAAAAAATAAAATAAATAAATAAATAAATAAATAAATAAAATTTGAAATATTTCTAGAAATATTTATCTATACTTTTGCACTACTTTTAATGTGTACTAGAACAAGCACTTCAGATTTATAATATTTATGGATATTATTGTGTAGGATGAAGTAAAATAAAGTAATGCTGTGGTAATATACCTTTGAAATAAATTTGGCTAAGTAAAACAGTGAGTTGAGCTAGAGAAAAGTATTAACAGTACAGGGATGACATGGATATGGGGAAAACTGTGAAGGAAATATGTGAATTTACTGAGAGTTTGGACACCCTAAGTTACAACACGGGCCCTGCTATTTTCCTTTGGAGGGTTCCAAACATGTTCCTGGGAAATATAGACTGGTGTAGAAGTTGGACCTCAGCTTCAGCTGTGGGTGGGGAAGCTCCAACCATGAGACCAGGCCCATCTCTGTCCTACTGAAACACCATGGACCTGGGGAACACTAAGACTCAGGAGCTGACCCAGAGCTCTGCCTCCAGGGGCAGGCCAGAGTCACCCTGAAGCAGGCAGTGTGTCCTCTGAGTTGTACTCTTTCCTTTGGAGCCCCCAGACTCTTCCATTCTATACCCAGATCATACTCAGAAACGTCTCTGCATTGTGGCAAGACTTTGGTGACAGAACAGGTGTCAGGAGACATGGGGCAGAGTCCTGGTTTCACCACTCACTGGTTGTGGGGCCGCATATACATTACTTAACCTTCTTAGGGCTACATCTCTAGGTATAAAAGGCTTTATCTGCCTATGTATTGAGGGTGTTGTGAGGATTAAACAAGATCTATTATTTGGAAATACTATTGGAAAATAATAAGTGTTTGACTAAATGTCAAACTCAAGGAAAGATTGTACAATTCATTTAAAACAGAGTGTACACATCTGATATTAGTTCAAAGAGGGTTTCCATCTGGGGGCACGTGATTTGTGAGGGTCAGAATTATATTTGGAAGAATGTAGCTCTTATGGTAAAATGTCAGGTGTCATTGGGGAGCTGAGGGTGGAGATGTGATCAGGGGAAATCTTTCCAGGGCAGATTTTCTCCAGTGGTGTTGCCTTCCCTAAGGCTAATGTTGGGCTTGGGCTCTGGCTGGCCTTGTCCCTTTTGTCCAGTTTTCTCCCATGTTTCTCTCTGAGTCACTCATTCAGTACTTAATACTATTATTACCAATGTTGACAATGACCATTTGTTGAGCACATACTATGTGAAAAGCACTATGTTCACTATTTTAGTGTTTCTTCATTTGAACCTTACCACGTACTGTGAGACTATTACCCATATTTTATTTTTAAATGTTTATTCATTTTTGAGAGAGAGCATGAGCAAGGGAGGGGCAGAGACAGAGGGGGACAGAGGATCCAAAGCAAGCTCTGCACTGACAGCAGTGAGCCAAATGCAGGGCTCAAAGTCACGAACTGTGAGATCATGACCTGAGCTGAAGTTTGACACTCAACTGACTAAGCTGCCCAGGTATTCCTATTACCCACATTTTGCAGATGACAAAGTGTGGTCTGAGGAATATAAAGAACTTGTCCAAGGTCACATGCTGAAAAGTAACTGAGCCAGAATTATAGGTAGGTCTGTTTGACTCCAGAACCCATGCTCTTCAGACTATGCTATCCTATGGGATATAAGTCAACATCAACATCAGCATCAGCAAGTGTTTTCTGAGAGGTGTGTAGTTGTAACCCATCGCTCTAGGCACGGGCAAAACATACACACACAAATCCTCCTCTGGGATGAGACCTCTGAGGAACCCAGAAAATTCAGGACCTTTAGAAGCTGGAATTAAAGCCTACTTACATAGCTTCTGTAATGGAATGGGGGACATTATTGTGGCTCTCTTCAACAGGGGATGTCTAGGGTTTGGGACCCCTAAGTTGACCTTGCTTTGGGCTGAATGGAAAGGAGGTTCTCAGCCAAGCCAGATATTATGCAATCCAAGAGGCCTCTTCCAACACTAGGTTATGTGCCCCCTTTCTGAACCCCTAAAATGGCCTGAGTTATGTATCTATCTATCTCTCTATCTTTCCATCCATCCTAGAGACAGGGAGAAAGAAAGAGAGAGAATCTCAAACAGGCTCAACACTCAGCACAGAGCCTGGCACAGGTTCTCATGACCCTGGGATCATGACCTGAACTAAAATCAAGAGTTAGATGCTCAACCAACTGAGCCACTCAGGCACCCCTATTATATTTTTAAAACCTGGGGCGCCTGGGTGGCTCAGTCGGTTAAGCGGCCGACTTCGGCTCAGGTCATGATCTCACGGTCCGTGAGTTCGAGCCCCGCGTCGGGCTCTGTGCTGACAGCTCAGAGCCTGGAGCCTGTTTCAGATTCTGTGTCTCCCTCTCTCTGACCCTCCCCCGTTCATGCTCTGTCTCTCTCTGTCTCAAAAATAAATAAACATTAAAAAAAAAAAAAACACCTGCCATATTGTGTTTACATTATGTGTTAATGTCTATCTTCCTTGCCGGGCTAAGAAATTGAGGGTAGAACTGAAACTTACTGAGCATCCAATTTTTAGTACTCAGTGCAGTGTCTGTTATGAAGTGGTGTCTTATAGATGTGGAGAAATGTCATAACCAAGGTGATTGTACCCACGAGGGAGCAGGTAACCAGACCTTTAAGAGAAGGGGAAGAAGAGGAAAGAGTAAGATTTTAAGGATGATTGGCATTTGGGGCTCTAGAAGGATGCTATTTCATTGGAAGATGAGCTTGTCATGGTGAGTGGGTCACCAGTCCTTGTTTGGAGCCTTCACTGATGCTACTACCACCACCATCATTATCATCACTACTTAAGACTTGGCTACAGACAGGATATATGGATGCCACACTTAACCCTGAGCCTTGCTCAGTAAATGTCAGATCTTGGCAAGCCAGTAATTTCAGGGGAAAGCACAAAAAGAGATGAGAACAAGGTGATGGTAATTGCTGCCTAGTGTGCCTAATCCCTCAGGAAATCAAATTTGAGATAATAGAGGTGCTTCAGCCAAACTCTTGGATGATGGGGATGGAATTAACTTGGTATGAGTCCAACTTACATGTTGCCTTTGCTGAAATGAGTCTCAGAAATGCCACTGAATTCCAGAGATGCCATGGCTGTTGTGGTTACTCTGCACAAGATGTTATAGGCACAGCATTTTTTTCCTTTAGAATAAATTGTGTTCTGATTCCTGAGATTAATTGCTCACCTTTCCATCTGTTGCAAAACAGGCCAAGTGTCCCTCAGCAGGGCTCCATGTCTGTGCGGGTGTTGAGCCAGGTGTGGCTGGTGGGGCCTTGCCAACACCACTGGAATGTGACCTCACACTTCTGCCTGTTGACCTCTCCCCACAGGAAATGACAACTAGTAGGGCCAGGCTCTGACAGGTCTGGCCAAGTCTAGCCCATGGTAGAAACACCTGAAAAGCCTCCCTTGGTGGGCTTACCTTACTCTGTATTCCCATTTTTCTTTCTCTCAAATGCACACAGAAATTGCCATCCTGGACAAACCCTAAATGAAGTGGACGTGGAGGCTGAGGTGCAGAAAAAACTGCTATGGCTGGGAAGGAGAAAGTGCTATCCTACAGCCCACCCCTCCTGGGAAGTGTCATCCCCTTTGCTGCTCTAACTTCAGTCCATGTGCTTCCCCTCTGCCCGTCCTGCCAAATGGCAGCAATAAAGCAGGAGGGACTTGGGTCTAAGCAGTCAGGTAACCAGCCTTACATATAGAGGTGCTTTTTGCTTTGTGCCTAGTTTGAATTCAACATATCTATTTCCATCATCTTCAATGCCATTGCCACCATGCCTATATTGCATTGTTTCAATACTAGTGCTAGTAGTTTCAATATTAAAGTGCTTCAATAGCATCATCATTACCACCTTCCCCACTACTACTCCTGCTGATTCTGCTCATTATCATCACTGCTGCTATCACCTCCACCAGCTCCACTGCCTCTACCAACTTTGTCATCCCCAATGTCACCATTTCCACCATTCCCACTGCCATCACCACTATCACATCTACTCCCTTTAGCAGGACTACCACTGTCATCAGCATCGTCACTTCAACCATCTTCTTTACTACTGACACCACAGTCATTGCCACCACCACCACCATCAGTTACCATCTTCACTATGTCCACCACCATCACTGTTACCCCTGCTACTGCCACTGTGATTCATTCTCACCGTTACCACCCTTACCACCTCCACCATCACCATCACCATCACTACATATTTTCACCACCACTATTACAACTAGCATGCGGAAGAGAAGACTTAGGGGTTAATGAATAGTCATCTTTGAATGATTAAAAGTCTGTAGAAGAATAGTTAAAGTTACGTAGCGTGGGTAAAGAAGTTAGAAAAATGGACAGAAATTAAAAGGAATTAGAATTTAATCTTGGTGAATATAAGCAAGGTGTTTCATGGAGCTAGGGCAGACAAGAAGGATGAGAAGTTGGATGATAAAAGATAATGAGTAATTTGGAGCATGTTAAGTTTATTTGCCTAAGGTGTCAACCACCTGGATTGGGCCAGTAGGTGGCCTTGCATCCCACTCACTCACTGATGCTTGGGTCCTCTCTAAAGAATTCCTTAAAAGTGGCAATCTAAGCTGTAAATGACCAATTCTTTTAGGATTAGGGAACTCATTTAACTTGAAGTAGCTGGTTCCTTCTAGCCATTTTTATATTAAGTTTCTAATCATTCTACAATACTGAAATACATTGTCTTCTCAAAAGCTAAGATTAGGGTAAAATTAGATTAGGGTAAAATTTAGATTAGGGTAAAATTCCTCCTGGACACCATTTCCAATCCTTGTTCATAAGTCTTGTTGCCTTGCACAGGCAGCCAATGTTATAATTTGCTATGATTTTTTTAGTAAGTCATTCTCTTGAATTTATGTACATATTTAGGAACAATGTAGTATTGCATTGTGTGTACATTTGTGTGTACACATACTTTTTGTGTCTGACCCTTGCTTTTTTTTGTTTTTTCACTCAACAGATTAGTAGAATGGGGAAGAGGATGCACTCTGGAGCCAGACTGCATGGATTCAGATCACAGCTCTGTCATCTGTTATTTGCATGATCTAAATTATTGACCCTCCTTTAGCTTCAGTCTCCTCCTGTGTTAAGGGATTATAGTGGGCCTATACCCATTAAGTTCATGTGTATATTAAATGAATTAATTTATGTAAGCACTTAGATCAGTATGTGCCCTGCACATACTGTAGAGAGGCATAAAGTCACATTGTTGCTTGTCCCTATTCCTTAGTAATGTATTGGTTCTGCCACAGTCTATTTAGCCATTTCTAAATTGATGGCCATATAGATTGCTTTGATTTTTCACTCTTGCAAATAAGGCTTCCACGCGTATTTTTATATATGCTTCCTTTTACACATGAAGAATAGTTTCTCAAAGATAGAGAAGATGTAAAATTGCTGCATTTATAATTTTAAAGGCTTTATTAGAAAATTATGAGTCTGCTTTCTCTTTCTTCTACCTGTGGTTTTAGTTATTCCCTTGGGCAGCCTGAGCCATATTAGCAGCTCCGAAGTAATAGACCCTACTGGTTAAGACTGATAACTTCAGGTTCAGATGAATTTTGAGGGTAAGGGGGTCATGTTTTGAAGATTACTAAGCATTTATATACAGTAATTTATTTAATTACTATGAGGTAGTAATGACTGCATGACTCTCCCCACTTTACTCATTAGGAAATCGGAGGCAAAAAGAAGCAATATAATTACTCAGGGTCACACAACCGTAAGTGGTGGATCCTTTGTACAGGTGTGAACATTGAATCAGTACATGTAAAATTCCTTAGTATTCTGCTCAACATACAGAAAACATGCAATCGATGTTAGCGTTATTCTAGGATTAATTGGTGATAATTAGGGCTGTAGAATTATTATTACCATCACTACTTTACTACTCTCAGAATGTGATAAAGCTTATCTCTGGGGAATTCACTTCATTTGTCTTAACAAAATGATATGGAATTGTGGTTTCAAGCCTTGGTTGGCCAATCTAGTTTATTCTGTTCCATAGCCACAAACTACATGCTTAAAGTTTGAGAAAGTTGCCATAATTAGCACCCTGGTGTTTACCCACAGATAAGATACATACACATATAGTTAAATATAAAGTGTGGATGCACATAAATTCTCATTTGTGATGGGGCAGAAGCCAGTGGGTGGGGAGCAGAGTTGCACTGGATGCACACGAGAGAGTAATAATGGAGGCCTATACTTGGCCCTTGAGGAGGACAGGTCAGCTGGCTTGGGATGCTGGAACACTGGAAGCAGACTATGAAATCAATTCCCTTCTGGAGGGAATGGCATATATTAATGCACTAAACACTACTAAGGGGTAGAAGATGTGGTTACTAAGATGAAGAAAACACAGCCCTTGACCTCCAGAGGACAGAATTGTTGATGCATGTTTGCACCACGGGTGACACACAGGAACATAGTCTAGAGGTGCATACAAAGTGTGGTGGGATCTAGAATCTTCCAGAATATGTCATAGGAACAGAAGTGTGGGCAGGAATTTGAGGCAGAGGGAGAGGCGTGTGAGAAGACATGGGTGTAACACAGCAGGGTGTGTGCAGGGCACTGCAGGACCAGGAAGGATGGCTGTGTGGTGTGGTGCACGTGAGGAGGGAGGGGTGAGGCATCATGAAGGAGGCTGAAAGCCATGTCAAGGAGTTTTGACTTTTATCTTAAAGGATATGGGCAGCCACCAAAGGTTTTTTGTCTTTTTTTGTTGTTTGGTTTTTGTTTTGTTTTGTTTTTAGAAAGAAAAACTTGATTAAATCTTAATTGCACAAGGTATTTCTTAAAATACTGGCACCCTGAGGAAAAGCTGGGCTGCCCTGAGGTGGGAGCAGACTTGTGGAAGAGAGAGCACAACAAGAATGGGGTCCAGGAAGGGGCTGGCAGCAGCCTGGGAAAATGTTAGAAGGTGGATCTTGTAACCATGACCAAGTTTGACTGACTACATTGGCTGGTCTGATAGTCTCACATGGAACAAACAAATAAATCGGAGAATACCTTTACCCTGATCAGTAGTTACAGAATTGTTTCATTTAATCGTTAAAATAACTTGTGATTTTGGCATCATTGTTACTCCCACCCTGCAGCTGAGTAAATGAAGGCTCACAGAAGTCGAGAAAGTGGCTTCAGAACCCGTAGTGTGTGAGTGCCAGTATTCATTTAGCACAATTCAGCACTCCCTTGCTGCCAGGAGTGTCCCCAAAGGCCAGGGAAGTGACTACAGAGTTTATTATGCTGAGTTCCTGAATGGGGCATCACTCTGTGTGGCTGCAGAAAGCTTCAGTGCCCAGAGTTGATGCCTTCTGTGGTAAAGTGGCCCTGCAGGGCCCCATGTGGTATGTGAGGTGATGGCCAGATATCCCTCTGAGGAGGAGGTGTGTGAGGGACCTGAAGAGCTAAATGTTCTCCCAACAGTTCCCTCTTCCCAAGGTGGAGGCAGCAGGTGAGACCTCCAAGGGCTGGCAAGGACAAGTGGCCTGTGACTCTCATCACAAGGGAATGATTGGACCAACACAAATCCATCATCACTTCTGGAAAAACTGCTCCCAGGACATGACTGACTGGCAACAGAGCTTAGCAGGGCACCTTGGCCCCTCAGGTGCTCCCTTTCTTCTGCAATGTTTCAGTGACAAGAAAAAGGGATTTCTTAAGTGCTCAGCTGTAAGAATGAGTGGGTTGATGGTGCTATGGTGCAACCCTACCCCACCCTGATGTCTCCTGCTGCATCAGGACCCTGGGTCTTGGCATTTCTGTAGGCAGCCACACCTCTGAGTTAAGGAAAGTAGGATGCCTTTCACACTTTCTTTGGTTCTTCAGACACAGGCACACCTCGTTTTATTGCAGTTTGCTTTACTATGCTTTGCAGATATTGTATTTTTTATAAATTGAAAGTTTGTGGAAACCCTGCATGGAAAAAAACCTATTGGTACCACTGTTTCCCAATAGCATTTGTTCAATTCATGTCTCTGTGTCACATTTTGCTTAATTCTCACAATAGTTTAAACTTCATTATTATTATATTTGTTATGGTGATCTGTGATCAGTGATTTTAATGTTACTATTATAATTGTTTTGGGGAACCACAAACCACGTCCATATAAAAATTTCAAACAATCATAAATATGTGTTCTGACTTGTGTTTGTGCTCCACTGACCAGCCATTCCACTGCCTCTGTCTCTCTCCTCGGACCTCACTGTTCCCTGAGACACAAAAATATTAAAATTAGGCCAATTAAAAATCCTACAATGGCCCCTAAGTGTTCAAATGAAAGGAAGAGTCACGAATCAAAAGCTAGAAAATGACTAAACTTAGTAAGGCATGTTGAAAGCCAAGATAGGCCAAAAGCTAAGTCTCTAGTGCCAAACAGCCAAGTGGTGAGTGCAGAGGAAAAGCTCTTGAAGGAAATTAAAAGTGCTACTCCAGTGAACACACAAATGGTAAGAAAGTGAAACAGCCTATTTGCTGATATGGAGAAAATTTTAGTGGTCTGGATAGAATATCAAACCAGTCACAACACTCCCTTTAATCCAAAACCAGATTCAGAGCAAGGCCCTAATTCTTTTCATTCTTGTGAAGGCTGAGGGAGGTGAAGAATTTGCAGAAGAAGAGTTTAAAGCTAACAGAGGTTGGTTCATGAGGTTTAAGGAAAGAAGCCACCTCCATAACATAAAAGTGCAAGACCAAGAGGCAAGTGCCGATGTCAAAGCTGCAAAGTTATCCAGATGATCTAGCTAAGGTCACTAATAAAGGTGGCTACAAAAAACAACAGGGTTTCAATGTAGATAAAATAGCCTTGTATAGGAAGAAGATGCCATCTAGAACTTTCATAACTAGAAAGCATAAGTCGATGCCTGGCTTCTAAGCTTCAAAGGACAAGCAGACTCTCTCATTAGAGGCTAATGCAGTGGTGACTTTAAGTGGAAGCCAGTGCTCATTGACCATTCCACAAACCCCAGGGCCCTTAAGAAATCTACTCTGCCTGTGCTCTAGAAATAGCACAATAGAGCTTGGGTGACAGCACATCTGTTTCCAATATAGTTTACAAAACATTTTTAAGCCGACTGTTGAGACATAATGCTCAGAAAAAAAGCCTCCTTTGAAAATGTTACTATTCATTGACAATGCTCCTGGTCAACCGGGAGCTCTGATGGTGATATACAATAATATTAATCTTGTTTTCATGATGCTAAAAACATCCATTCTGTGGCTCCTGGACCAAGGAGTACTTTTAAGTTTTAAAGTGAAAAAACTTTCAAGCCATATTATTTAAGAAATACATTTCCTAAGGCTATAGCTGCCATAGTGATTTCTCTGATGGAGCTGGGCAAAGTAAATGGAAAACCTTCTGGAAAGGATTCACCATCCTAATACCATTAAGATCATACATGATTCATGGTAAGAGGTCAAAAGGTAACAGGAGTTTGGAAGAAGTTGATTCCAACCCCCATGGATGACTTTGAGTGGTTCCAGACTTCAGTGGCGACAGTAACTGCAGATGTGGTAGAAATAGGAAGAGAATGCCAAAGTGGAGCCTGAAGATGGGACTGAATTGCTGCCTTCTCATGATCAAACTTGAATGGAGGAGGAGTGGGTTGTAATGGATGAGCAAAGACAGTGGTTTCCCGAGATGGAATCTACTCCTGGTGAAGATGCTGTGAAGATTGTTGAAATGACAACAAAGATTCAGAATATTACATACACTTAGTAAAACAGCGGCAGGGTTTGAGAGGATTGACTTTGATTCTGAAAGTTCTACTGTGGGTAAAATGCTATCAAATAGCATCCTATGCTACAGAGAAATCATTCATGAAAGGAAGTCAGTTGATAGAGCAGTTCCATTGTTCCCTTATTTTAAGAACTTAATTTAGCCACTCCCACCTCCCTCAACCTCCACCCTGTTAGCCAGCGTTTTCCTGCCTGGTGAATGTGGATATTAACAGTACCTCCTTTATTGAGTTGCCATGACTCAATTAGGCAAGTGGCCTAATACATAGTAAGTCCTTAGATCCTGGCCTGGCCCACAGTAAGCACAAAATTCTTGGCTATCATCATTATCATTATTGTTTTTATGGGTGCCAACCTATCATTCTGAGAGAGTGTCCCAATTTTAACTCCCACAAGTATTGTATGAAAGCATTCATTTCTACACACCTTTGTCAACATGGGGTGTTATCATTCCTCTTATTATTTCATTGTTTGCCAACCTGATAAGCAAACATGTTGGTTTAATTTTACTTCTTTGGTTACTAGTGATAAACATTCTTTTTGATGTCTTTGTTGGTATTTGTTTATTTGTTAGTGAATTTTCTATTCATGATTTTTTTTTTTTGGTTTGGGATAAATTGTTCATCTTTTTCTTTATGAATTTCTTTAATTTATTAATAATGTATATTAACCTTTTGCTGGTCATATGTTATAAATGTATTGTTTTCAGTTTTTCTTGTGCTATCTAATTTTGTTTCTTTTTAAAAAAATGTTTAACTTTGAGAGAGAGAGAAACAGAGCATGAATGGGGGTGTGGGGGGAGGAGGAGAGAGAGACACACAGAATCCAAAGCAGGTGCCAGGCTCTGAGCTGTCATCACAGAGCCCGATGTGGGCCTCAAACTCATGAGCTGTGAGATCATGACTGAGCTGAAGTTGGACGCTTAACTGACTGAACCACCCAGGTTCCCCAATTTAATTTTGTTTCTACTTATAGACACAGAAATTGTATTTTATTTGCTGTTCTTGCCTATTATGCTTGCATACTGAAAAGATTACCATGAGATAAGTTGCCTGTATTTTTCCAGTTTTTCTTTTTTTATAATTTTTACTTTTACTTTTACTTTTTGAATTCAAATGAAATTAATTTGGAATTTTAATAGTTAATTTCCCCACTTTTTTGTTTAATTATCAATTATTATAGACTAAACTATATCTTTTGGTTTGTTTCTTGGCTGTCTATTCTTTTCCCATGTTTGTATTTTAAATTTTTTGTAGCTTTATAAAATACTTTAATATTTGTTGACACAAGTCCACTCTTCACTAATTTTTAAAGAAATGTTTTCTTGGCTATTATCATCTGATTATTTCCATAAATAAACTCTGGAATAATTTGTCACTTCTAAGGACAATACTGATTTTGATTAGCATTGTATTCATTTAATAAATTAATTTGGGGAGAATTGATATTTTTACTGTTTGCATTTACCTACCTAGAAACATGGAGGTTATCTCTTATTTATTTATTTACCTACCTAGAAACATGGAGATAACCTCTTATCTTTATAACTTATTTAATCAAGTTATTTTAAAATAAATTGCTTCAGATTTATAGAAAAGTTGCAAAGATAACACAGCATTCCTGTTTACCCTGCACTGTTTTCCCTATTGCTAACATCTTACATTATTGTAATACATTTGCCACAACGAACAAATATCAATATGTGTTATTATCAACTAATGTCCATACTCAATTTGTCCACCTATTTGTTTCCACCTAATGTCTTTTTTCTGCCCCAGCATCAGGATACCACATTAGTCACCATGTCTTTAGACTGTGGTATTTTCTCAGACTTTCCTTGTTTTATATGACCTCAACCATTGTGAGGAGTGCTGGTCAGATATCTTGCAGAATGTTCCTCAGTTTGGGTTTGTCTGATTTTTTTTTTTTTCATGATTATACTAAACATTGTGTTTTAGGTCATGGTAGCTAGAGCAAAAAGGAAAATCAGAATAAATTATGGAAGTCTTGTTTTCCTCAAAGGAAACTTTTCATTAAAAAAGAAATATCAGTGGGACCTTACAGAAGAGGCATTGGGTGACCCAGAGCACCCAGTCTCCAGTAAGAGTGTGGTAACATACATAGTTTCCCATAGCCCCCTTTTGTTAAAACCTGCATAAAATCCTAGGTCAGCAAATGACATTTTGGTCCAAGGAAGGTCACTTTTTGAGCATCTAAGTTAATGCATTTGACTTTTGAGTCTTAACTTGTCTAACTTGTCTCCTACATAGAATTTAGAGGACAAGAGTGGTTAGATAGCAGCTTCCTTTGACTCTCTTTTCAGTGTTAGAAGTAAAGGCTGACAAACTGCCCATGTTCAAGTCCTGGCTCCACCTCCTCACTAGTTTTCTTTGACATCTTTAAAGTTCAGAGTCCCAGTCTCAGGTAAAAGAAGCATAGGCCCTACTGGAGAGGGCTGTGGTGTGGATGATATCCATACCATACATGGACAACAATGTTGCCTATGGTCACCCTACTCTTGGTTGGGCCTTCTAGTAGATTCTGGAGCACTGAATGAGAAGGTACCATTTCAGATAAATGCCTGAAGTGCTTGTGCACTGTGCAAATACAGGATTTGGAAACAGGGGAGTAAGAAGCAGGCTTCATAATCTGTTATGAAAACTGAGAAGTCAAACCACTGCTCAAACCTACATGGTAGGTGGCCTGTGTTTGTATAGAGCCAGGCTTTGGGGCCACCTGCTGGTAAGGCTGAGTTTTCTCTGGGAAGAATTTAGGCTCAGCTCTAACCCTTATAGAGGTCCTTGACTGAGGCCCCAGTCTTCTGTCCCACAGCACAGGCAGAATTAATTTGTTCTGAAAACAAAAAGTTTTATTACAGGAATACCTTAGCAAGATTCCCCTGATCCTGAGCCAAGAGGCTTCTCTCAGGACCCCGTGGTTTTGAATTAGCTGCAAAATGGTTTCCTACCATTTTTGGCAGAATGTACAAGTTTGCTTCATGGAATTACTGAGTCAACTGAATTTTAGAGAAAATTTGCCAAAGATAGCTATTTTCAGTAATGATCAATTACTATTGATCCATATGCTCTGGAGGAAATTATAGTCTAGACCTGGTCCCTTGAGACCTTACCTGAACCATGATATAGAACTGTATCACTCACCTTCCAATTCTACATGGCTTGAAGGCATAAATTTATTATATCCCAAAGTGTTGTTGCATTATTAGATAGGCATTAAGGGGATGCTAAAACATCGCCATATTCACCAATGTTTGAAGATGTATGACACCTATGATATTGCAGTTAGATTGAGGTTTGAATGTTGCCAAACATTAAGGACTGAGCATTTACCTGAAACTTATTTAGGGCCTGAGCTCATGGTTGACATTGGCCTATAGAGACTGAATCGTACTTATGTTTTGGGTCCTTACCTGCACTTGGAGTCACTGTATTGATTCTTTGATGTTCAGTACTTTATGAACTAGATAAGAGCATTGTGGGCATACCCTCATCTTATAAACCTGTCCTTTTATGACACTGAGGACACAGGTGACTTCCACATAGCTTATAAGTACCAAGAATTTGAGGTCAAGCTAAAGGGGTCCCAGGTCCATTTTTTTAAGTTATAGCTCAATTATCTCTGCTTTTATGAAATAACTTTCTTATCCACCTGCTCATTCTGGCCACCTTCTAAGCTAGACATTTGTCTAGCATTGTATTTCTTTCATCATATTGTATTTGTTTCTTTGTTCATATGTTTGCCTCTTCCAGTAGACTTTGAGCCCCTTGAGGGCAGCAACTTTGTCTTATTTTCTGAATTCCGAGGGCATTGAGCCAGGCACAGAAGGTTCCCACTAGATGTGTATTGAATGAATGCACAGACCAATGAACACACCATGCCAGTTTCATGAGCAATCTTTGCAAAAGATTGTTAGCTGTCAAACACTCGTTATGCCAGGGATTTGCCACTCTTCTGCAGTGTGGAGCTGGAGACCAGCCTTCCTCTCCTGGGACCTTATATTAAGGTGCTCTGGGTAGGTCCCCCTTTGTTTCATATACTTCATATATGTATGGGTGATTTCCCACTCCAGAGTTCTTGACTCCTGCTTAGAGCACTGGATGTGGCTAGAGGGCATCTGGTACAATCTCTTCTTTTCACAGGTAAGAGGCTCAACATTATTTATATCCTTGGCTCTTACCCACCCCAGAGATAGAAAAGAGGGCAGCAAATGGATCTGATGCTTTGATCCCAGATGAAGCTGAAACAGAGTAATCCTTTTATGCTATGTGAGTCCATGGATGGATTAGCCAGTAAGACTCACCCATTTCTGGCTTTCACAACATCTGGGTCTATGGGCACCGAGGTGGATTTGTCACCTGGTTATTCCAGTAGAAGCAGTGATAATTATCAGCTGGTTCTTCTTCTTGCTGCCACACATCCGGCCCTCTTCACAGTCAAAACATGTTGCATAACTGTCCTCTTCTTTCAAATGTGCATGAGGCAACTCATTCTGAGTCAGACGTAGTGAGCTTTGTCATCAGTCAAGTGGATCTGGTCTTGGGAATGTCACCTGGGATTTGGAGAGCAATTTAAATTCTTGAGTTTAAAATTGGGTCAAGGTAAATGTGGGTGATGGTGTTGGTAGTAGTGTATTAAGCTGCAATTATATATAGACTGGGAATGTCAGAATCCGTGTTCTGACCCTAGCCTGGGTTGGACCTCAGCTGAGTATTCAACATATAGGTGGAAAAATGCTTGCCAGATTTTACACAGTTCTTTAAACATGCATAATTTAGTAAGTTTCTCTTTGTGTGTTTCATTTGTTTTTTATACCATGTTTTTGTCTTTTTTCTTCAAATTTTTATTTAAATTCTAGTTAGCATATGGTATAATATTGGTTTCAGGAGTAGAATTTAGTGATTCATCACTTACATATAACCCTCAGTGCTCATCCCAACAAGTGGCCTCGTTAGTACCCATCACCCCTATAGCCCATTCCCCCATCCAACACCCTTCCAGCAACCTTCAGTTTGTTCTTTATAGTTAAGAGCCTCTTATGGTTTGTCTCCCTTTTTTCTCGCTTCCCATATGTTCATCTGTTTTGTTTCTCAAATTCCACTTATGAATGGGATCATATAATATTTGTTTTTCTCTGACTGAATTATTTCTCTTAGCATAATATACGCTAGCTCCATCCACATCATTGCAAATGGCAAGATTTCATTCTTTTTTTTTTTTTTGGCTGAATAATATGTTTTTTAGTGTTTTATTTATTTTTGAGAGACAGAGGGAGAGAGAGAGAGCACGAGTTGGGGAGAGGCAGAGGGAGAGGGAGACACAGAATCTGAAGCAGGCTCCAGGCTCTGAGCTGTCAGCATAGAGCCTGATGCAGGGCTTGAACCCATGAGCCATGAACTGAAGTCAGATGCTTAACCAACTGAGCCACCCAGGTGCCCGCATGGCTGAGTAATATTCTATTGTGCATATATGCCACATCTTCTTTACCCATTTAACAGTCAATAGACACTTGAGCTCTTTCATAATTTGGCTATTGTTTTTTTTTTATTTTTAAAAACATTTATTTATTATTGAGAGACAGAGAGAAACAGAGCATGAGCATGGGAGGGGCAGAGAGAGGGGGAGACACAGAATCTGAAGCAGGCTCCAGGCTCACAGCTGTCAGCACAGAGCCTGACACAGTGCTCAAACCCATAAACTGCAAGATCATGACCTGAGTTGAAGTTGGACGCTCACTGACTGAGCCACCCAGGCACCCCTTTAGTTTGGCTATTGTTGATAATGCTTCTTATAGTCTTTTTTTTTTAAATACTTTTATTTTTATAATTTTTTAAAGCTCTATGCCCTTGGTGTGGCTCAAACTTATGACCCTGAGATCAAGAGTCATATGCTCTACTGGCTGAGCTAGCCAGGTGCCCCTATAGAATGTCTTCTGAAAGAAAAAGTTGGGGGCACTTGGGTGGCTCAGTCGGTTAAGCATCCAACTTTGGCTCAGTTTGAGCTCTGCATTGGGCTTTGTGCTGACAGTACAGAGCCTGCTTCCAATCCTCTGAATCCCCCCCCCCCACCTCAAAAATAAATAAACATTAAAAAAATAAAAGTTTGGAAAACGTGAGGTGGAGGTATGTGAAATGAGTACTCTCAAACTTTGTACAGTCACTAGCATGTGGGGGACTTCTGAGGCCAGGCGTTTTTCCTTGCCCTTCAAACTGGGTGTGTCTCTCTGGAGGCTCAAGAGGATAGGGTTGGGGTCTCTCTGAGGCTAGCTGTGTTCTGTCTTTAAACTGGGGGTCTCTGGTGGTAAGGGCTGGATCATCAGATGGAATGATTCCTCCAATGCTGGATGGAATGTGTAGACACTCAGACCTTCAACTGAGGATGCTGTGATGGACAAAAATGATAGAGGTACATTACCAAATGATAGAACCATAATTTTCCTTCTGCCTCTGTGGCCACGTGGCTTGTGCTTCAGGCTCAAGCAGTAGACAAAGGGCAAGGGGGCAGGCATGGTGCCAGCATCCAGAGTTACCTGCACTGGCTCTGGAGGAGAGCCAGCTATGTGTATGTATGTATGTGTGTGTGTGTGTGTGTATTTTATACACATGTGTATGCCTATGTGTTATGTTTATGTATGTGAGTGCACATGTGTTATATATGTGGGTGCATGTGTATTATGTTCATGTGTGTGTAGTGTAGTGTGTGCCCATGGAGGATGTGTGTGTGTGTGTTTGTTTACATGTGTCATGGCATTTGGTGTGATGGGTACAGTGTGTAAACCTCATGTATGCATGAGGCTCTAAAGGGTAAAAAGGAAGTGGTGCTCCCTCTTCTAGGACATGGTGGGGGCTGAGAGGCAGGGATGGATAGGGTGAACTTCATGGTACAGCTCCATGTGGAATCTGACTATGGCCTGAAGCACACTCACCATTTGTACCTGATTTAGCCTCTATGGTGTTAAAGGCTCAGGTGGGGCTGCATTTATAACTGGGGCACAGTGTTCATGCAAGTTCCAGGTCCACCCTGAAAGCCCTATAAATGGAGCCCAGGCTTCAGGGTTGGCTTCTCCCCTGGTTTTGGGAAGCAGGCTGCTCAGCCATGATCCTGCCCATTAGCTTGTCCACACCTGACACCCACAGCCACACATCTTTCATTAAGGCCTGTTATGTCCCAAGGTAGCTCTGGTCTGCAATTTTCTTTGAACAGCAAACAAATCCAACTAAATCCAGAGATACTGTATTTAACATCACTGTGTGGCAGTCTCCATGCAGAACTTTGGGATGAAGGGAAGAAAATGATAGGCTTGGCTTTCTGGGGGCCTGCAGGCAGGTCGGGGAGACTATCATACCTACAAACCATTACATCCAGTGGGACCACCACCAAGGGATGACTTTTATGTGAATAGGTACAAATGGGGACACAAAATAGGTGAGCAAAGCTCAGGCTGTCAGGAGAAGAAGCTCTGCTGGAGAGCCCCACAGATGATGTGATACTTCGGCTAAATCTTGGAGGTGTTTGCCTGGCAACAAGTGGGGAAAAGGCCATTCCCAGGAGAGAGAAGAACATATGTAAAGTCGAATATGTTTTGAGAACTTCCATGATTTGGAACAGTTATGGCTGTCAAGTACTGCCTACTGGATAAGTCCTTTATACTTTCTATCTCCTATACTCCCTTGCTTCTACTCCCAGCCCATGACTGTAGACCTTAACGTGGGCTTCATTGAGAAAACAGAAGCCTTCAGCTGGGAACTGCCTTGTCTCCTCACCACCAAGTCAAACAGCCTAGCTGCCTTTTCTTCATCCTCCCTCCTGTTACCTCTGAGCCAGTGTTCCTCCCCTCTCTCCACATGAACCCTTCAATTCACACATACTTATTGATACTTGCTGTGTAGCTTACTGTTCTGATGGTATGAATACAGTCATGAATAAGACTGACAAATCCATGTCCTCTTAGAGTTCATATTCAAATGGGAAAAATCAGAATAAACATCCAAACAAAGAATTATTATCTAGCCAGCAGATACATGAAAAGATGTTCAATATCATTAATCACCATTGTCTAAATGACAATGAGATATTATCTCACACCCGTCAGAATGGCTAGAGCCAAAAATATAAGAAATAACAAGTGTTGGTGAGGATGTGGGGTGGGGGTGGGGGGCAAGGAATCCTCATGCACTGTTGGTGGGAACACAAATTAGTGCAGCCATTATGGAGAACAGTATTAAAAAATTAAAAATAGAACTATTGTACAATCCAGTAATTCCATTACTAGGTATTTATCAAAGAAAACAAAAACACTAATTCAAAAGACAGAGGCACCACTATGGTTATTGTAGCATTATTTATAATAACCAAGATATGGCAGCAACCTAAGTGTCCATCAATAGATGAATGGATACAGAAGATGTGGTGTGTATATGCAAAGGAATATTACTCAGTCATAAAAAAGTGAGATCTTGCCATTTGCAAGGACATGAATGGAGCCAGAAAGTATAATGATAAATGAAATAGGTCAGTCAGAGGAAGACAAATACATATGATTTCACTCATATGCAGAATTTAAGAAACAAAACAAATGAACAAAGAAAAAAAAGGAGACAAACAAAAAACCCAGACTCTTAAATACTGAGAACAAACTGGTGGTTGCCACAGGGGAGGTGGATGAGGGGATAGGAAAGTTTTTTTACCTATATTATTATTGTGTTACGTAAGTGCTAAGAAGAAAATAAACTCAACACATAGAAAACAGAATGATGATGATGGTAATAATGGTGATGGTGACAGCCATGTGTATGTGTGTATGTGTGTGTACAGCTAGGAGGCATGTAAGAATTTCTCAAGAATTTGCATGAGCTGGGACCTAAACAGTGAGGCTGCCAGGTATCTGTTTTAAGTACCTCAGTTCTCAGTTTCTCCTCCCTCTCTATCCTCAATCTTCCCCCTCTCCTGGATCATTTCTTAGTGTCACTTACCCTAAGAAAAACCAAACAGTTCAAGTTTCCTTGACTCCTATTTTCCATCTCGCTATCACCCACTTTCTCTGTTCATGTTCATAGCCAAGAACCTTGAAAGAACAGTCCACACAGATCATCTTCATCTTGGCATCTCCCTTTTGTCCCTTAGACCTCAGCACCACGTTCTATCCTGGCTTCTCTGCTGTCACTCAGACCAGTCTTGTCAAAGGTGTCAGAGACCTCTGTGATGTTTGAATCAACTGACTGATTCTCCTTGATATCTTCCGCTCCTCTATTCTCCTGTCTTCTGAGACTTCACTTGCCTTCACTGTATGCTCCTTATTAGCTGGCTGGCTGAACAGGCTTCTTCTCCTCCACTGTTCAAACTTGAGACCCGCAGGGTCCCCTGTTCTTCTCCTTGGGTGATTTCAGCGACTCTGAAATTTATATTTCTGCCCTAAACATCTCTGAGCTTGAGAATTACATATCCAGATACCTCCTAGTCTTCACCTGTCTGTAAATGCCCTACCATCTACTCAAGATAAAAACCTGGGAGTACTTCTGTGTTTTCCCTCTTTTGTGCCACATAGTGAATCCACCTGTTAATGCTAATTTCTCTTGCAAAACACTTCTCAGGTCCATCCTCTTTGTCTCTGCTGCTGCCATCCATTGTCTTTACTCATAACTACATGTCCTTTTAGGCATGCTCTATCATCCTTCCTTTATCCATTTTGCAGATTGAGTCATGTTTTGAGGTCTCGAGTCAAATCAAATGTCACTTCTCTGCTTAAAATCTTTCAGGGTCTTGAGGCGCCTGGATGGCTCAGTCGGTTAAGCGTCCGACTTCGGCTCAGGTCATGATCTCGCGGTCCTTGAGTTCGAGCCCCGCGTCGGGGCTCTTTGCTGACAGCTCAGAGCCTGGAGCCTGTTTCAGATTCTGTGTCTCCCTCTCTCTGACCCTCCCCCGTTCATGCTCTGTCTCTCTCTGTCTCAAAAATAAATAAACGTTAAAAAAAAAACCTTTCAGGGTCTTACTGTCACCTGCTAGACTTCAAGACCTGATACTGTCAAACTGCTAGGACTCACTAACCATTGTCTTACATTTTTCCTTAAGGTCTTCTTTCCAGCTTAAGTTTACCTCTTAATTCATGCAAATGAAACCTGAAAACACCCCTCAGGTGATAGTGACTGCCCTGACAAGTCCTCCTGCTGACCCAGACCACTCATACATTTTGAGCTGAACCCCTGACTCATGCCTGCACAGACGGACCATGGAGTGACCTCTGGAATGACCTACAATTACCTTTACCTCATTATAATACTAAAAGCTCTGCCCCAGGAAGAGACCCAGCCTCATTTACATAACATACTATATATATATATATATATGTATATATATATATACATATATATATGAATGTTTCCTTAAGGCACATATGTGACCTTATACCTGCCTCTACATACAATGACAAGGCTTCCCTTTTTAAATATTCATCGAAACTCGAAGCAAAAGGAACCCTTTCACCCTTTCTTGGGGAGCCACAGCTTTGGGAACTATTTCCCTGATCTCCTTATTTGCTGCAAATAAAGTTTTCTTTGTGCAACAGCTCACCTGGTGCAGTTGCTGTGACTCATGAAGAAGCCAACTCATGTTAGTTCATATTCCCACTGCACTTTGGATAAAATCTAACACCATATACACGTTGTTTGAGGTGTAGTGGGACACACAGGTAGGTGCATGCTTATTCATGTAAACAAGTATTCACATATGCATGTACATATTCATCCCGGCCATCATATCCACACACCAAGGTAACCTTGGGTCAGGGATGGGTCAGATACCCATCAGAGTTTGACACACCCAATTCAAAGTATAGTGCCTGGTATGTAACTGGTGTCCACAAATATTTTTTGAATAATAGATTAATGAAGGAAGTTTATTTAATATCAGACTAAGCTTTATTGAATGAGAGATGATTACAAATGTTAGCATCAGCTTTCGAAGATAATATGGAAGACATCTTTTTTAAGTATGATACAGACTCCAGAACGAGGCAACCTGGATTTGAAGCTCAGATTTCTCAGTTATTATCTGTGAGACCCTAATTAAGTTAATTAACTTCTCTGAGCCTTAGTTTCTTATAAAATAGTGATAATAAGATGACCTATTTCTTTTGGTTGTTATAAGGGTTATAATAGATTTATTTATTTATAATAGATTTATTTATATACATTAAGTGCTTCAAAAATATCTGCTACATAGTATTTTCCAGTATTACAATTTTCTTTCTTCCTATTTCTATCTATCTATCTATCTATCTATCATCTATCTATCTAATCTATCTCTGCTCTCTACTTGGTATAGCAATGATTGTAGGGCACCTGGGTGGCTCAGTTGGTTAAGCAACTGACTCTTGATTTTGGCTCAGGTCATGATCTTATGGTTCTTGAGATCGAGCCCCACATTGGGCTTTGTGCTGACACTGTGAAGCCCCTTGGGGTTCTCTCTCTCTGTCCCTTCCTTGCTTGCACTCTCTCTCTCTCTCTCAACATAAATAAATAAACTTAAAAAAAAAGAAATGATTGCAACATTCCTGGCAGGTAGTTTTGCCAAGGCTAGTGATGGGGAAAGCTCTTCCTGAAATCTTGAGCTACTTCTAACTCAATTCACAATGATTTGTTGTAGGATTGCTTCTTTATTAGCATGTAACACTATGCTAATAGTGACTCTGCTAATGCTAACTCCATGCTGTTTCTGGATCCCTGTTCCAACGTGGTCCAGGTTCTCCCACACTAACAAGCAATTCTCAGACACAAAATGGATGTTCTGACAATTTAACTCAATTCTGACACCATCAACCTGGAGGTGATAGCATCAGATTCCACTGGTTAAGGGCTCAGTCCCCCAGGACTGTACCCCTCCCCACCTCCCCAGAAGCCAGTAGCTAGTCCAGATTGTTCCCTGTACTTCTGACCCACCAGCCATAAGTCAGAAGTTCCCACAACCGCTTCCTTGGGTTTGATTAATTTGGGAGAGTGACTTACAGAGTGAGATAAACACTGTACTTACTAGATTACTGGCTTATTATAAAAGGCTGTAACTCAGGAACAGCCAGATGGAAGGGGTGCATAGTTCTGAGGTAGCTTGGGGCAGACTGAGGACAAACTGCAAGCTAGCAACAACCCCCACCCCCACTCCCCAGGTGGGATGTGTGTGATATTCCTCAGGCACTCCTGGCTGCTCAAGGACAAAGGAAAGGAAAGAAAACAAATGGCTGATAGTGTTCACAGTCATGCAGGACATGAGTCTCCATCAGTTTGCAAATATCTTAGTAAATTACAAGAAAAAGGCAATCTCCAGAAACCTATAGACTCAGTTTCCTGGAACCCCAACATCACCCCTCAGTGATATGGGGAGCAAAGGCATTCTTAGATGTGGTCCAAAAGTCACAGGTTATTAACACAACAAAAGATATCCTTAGGATCTTTCTTACTCAGAAACCGACAAGGAGTGAGAGCTCTGTGTAAGAGACAACGAAGACCAAATATGTATTTTTTATTATAAATCACAATATCACAGTAATAATCAATGATATCTCACATTTTACCATTTACAGTGTGTTTTCATAAATATCTCATTTGATCCTGAGGATAGCCATGTAGGAGAAAGGTGGAGAGGTGATCAATGTTTCAATTTTACCAATGCAGAAACTGAAACTAGGAGATTTGCTCCTTGTCATGCAGTTGCTAGGTAACCCAGGACTCCACTACAAAAAATCTCCAGCAGGGGCTGCTTGTCCCCTGAAGAGGCATAAAACCATCCACTGGGGCCAGAACAAAATATTTGAATGTTTTTCTGTGTTTATCTTTTTCTCATTCTTTAAAATTATCTATGTTTTTTGTTTGCTTATAACATAAAATATTAGGATGATTGTACAAATCTATTACTTATAAATTATATATATGTATTATATGATGAAATTAAAATTCAAACTTTTTATTAAAGTATACATTCAGAAAAGTATAAATATCCTAAGTGCACAACTCAACAAAATTTTCAGTGATAACACAACCAGGTAAGCAGCCCCCCCACCCTAAGTAAGAAACAGAATATTAGCATGACACAGACCTCCCTCCTGCTCCCTTTCAGTTACTACCATCCTGTCCTCAGTTCAAGTATAACCGCTGTCCTGACCTCTACGGTATAGGTTTGCTTTGCCAGTTTCTGTAGGTTATATAAATTGATGAGGGAGCATAAGGCAAGCTGACACCCTGCAATCCCCCCCCCCCCCAGGTGGGATGTGTGTCACATTCCTCAGGCACTCCTGGCTACCCAAGAAAAAAGGAAAGCAAAGAAATGGCTAACTGATAGAGATCACAGTCATACAGGACATGAGTCTCCATCAGTTTGCAAATATCTTAGTAAATTACAAGAAAAAGGCAATCTTATCAATAGACGTATCTCCAGAAACCTATAGATTCAATTTCCTGGAGCCCCTAATGTCACCCTCCCCTCCACAGTGATGTGGGGAACAAAGCCAAGAAGGAAATGGCAGGTAAAATTAAATTCCTTTATAATCTGCAGCCTATTGGCAAATACTTGAGGCAAATACAGATAGTAACATTTTTCTTACTTCTTAATGTTAATGTTAATAGCTTATTAAAGAGAAAACAACCTTAACTTGAAAATAGCAAGTCCTCTCTTAGGAATCCTCTTTGATATATGAAAGTCCGGGAGGCCTCCCTTTGCCTTTACCTCCCCCAACTCCATAGTTACTCCTCACAACCCCAGTGTAGCTCTTCCTGCCCATGGGTCCTATTGACATGCTTTAATAAAATAACCTTTTTGCACCGACAGTGCCTTGGCCATCAGCTCCAAATCCCCACCACTCTGAAACCCCACCATAAATGATACAAATGGAACCTTACAGTATGTTTTATGTTGAACCATGAAGTTTGTCAATATTCTAGTTGTTGACCTCCATAAAGGCAACTTCATAGAGTTCACTCTAGTGTTTTTGCATGTCTATTTACTCTCCTCCACTTAATTTATATTTAAGAGAGTCATCCATACTGCTGTGTGCAGCTGTATATCATTCACACACATTGTAACCAAACCAACCTGAGTTCCTTAGTGAGTCAGAAACTGCACCAGTTTGAGTTGTCACACAAAGAAAACTATTTTTTTTTAATTTTTTTTTTCAACGCTTTTTATTTGTTTTTGGGACAGAGAGAGACAGAGCATGAACGGGGGAGGGGCAGAGAGAGAGGGAGACACAGAATCAGAAACAGGCTCCAGGCTCCGAGCCATCAGCCCAGAGCCTGACTCCGGGCTCAAACTCACGGACCGCGAGATCGTGACCTGGCTGAAGTCGGACGCTTAACCGACTGCGCCACCCAGGCGCCCCAAGAAAACTTTTATTTGCAGCAAATAAGAAGATCAGGGAATGGCTTCCAAAGCAATGACTCCCCAAGAGAGGGTGAATGGGCTCCTTTTGTTTAGACTTAGGATAAATATTTAAAAAGGGAAACCTTGTCATTGTATATATAGGTGGGCATAAGGTCACACATGTGCCTTAAGGAACTGTGCCTATACATATATTTTATGCTATGTAAATGTGTAGCAGTGACTGACACACAGTTGGGACACCAAGGCTTTTCCTTCCAGGAAGCAGCTTTTTTTTTTTTTTTTTCTTTTCGGGTTTAGTGGGCTTAGACGCAAAAGGCTGAACCCTGAGCGAACCGGATGGGAGGGGAGGGGTTGCCTTTCGTACAATTTTTGCTCCTTTATCTCCTATATATGGTAACAAATAGTCTGAATGGGCTGTCTATGTTACAGAATCGTGAGGAATCTCATGCACGTGCACATAGCCAAGTTGCCTTCTCTTGTCTTGAGCAGTTCACCACATGCCTTAGGGAGGGGCTTTACTACATTCCCCCCTTTGATGCACAGACCTCCTATTTTGGGTCAAAGAGCATCATCTTGGTTTAGAGGTTTATATTTCATATATA
Source organism: Panthera uncia (assembly GCF_023721935.1). Classification (NCBI taxonomy): domain Eukaryota; kingdom Metazoa; phylum Chordata; class Mammalia; order Carnivora; family Felidae; genus Panthera; species Panthera uncia. The sequence goes on from NW_026057584.1 coordinate 111,593,377, forward strand.
TTATATATCATATATTTCATATATTTTATATGTCACATGCATGGCCATTTTCCTTTCTACCATTACCTCAATGAGGCTGGAGATGATGTTATAACCAGGGGAGCTAGGCAAGGTAGGATTAAGCAAACTCCCAAAATCAAGAGGGTAATACCTATGAGGGTTTTGAATCTCCCATTGGCAGTTAGAATAGGTGGTCTTGTGTCTGCAGGGCCCCAGGACTTTTCTTTGGCATGAGAAGTGGGTACGGTATGGTAAGGTCCAAGTGACTCCCTGGCCTGACCTGGTTTATGCAAACACATGAGTCACATGATGAGGAATTTAGGTCTACAGAAGGGGTCCGGATTAGAAGCAGCCAATACCAATGAAGCATCCTATCCACAAAAGGAAGGTGAGCACTAACAGAAACCTCTCAACACACTCCCAGCAAGCTGGGGCAGCCTCTGCCAATCCTATGGTGAAGAGTAGAGGAAGAATCACAATAACAGCAAGGGACAAGCGGTGACAGTGTATCACAGTAAGGAAACAGATTTACAAATAAGGACAGTCTTTTGTTTCATCGGACGGTTGATTCCTCAAGCTTCTGCTGTGCATAGATTAGTCAGCTTCCAGAGTGACTAAAGCAGGGCTGCAGTCTCCCAGAACCTCTGGAGTTGTAGATTGCTTCTTATGGTTTGGTCAGCTTGCACAGCGTTGATGGATCAGTAACACACTCCCAATTTCAAGATGCTGGCTTCATACTGCTGTGGTGAATCTGGTGATCACCTCGGCCACCTTGACTGCAGTAGGGGTGGACAAAATGACACTGAACGGGCCCCTCCTGAAGGGTTTTAGGGTTTGGACATTCCACTTCTTCACCCATACAGCATCTCCTGTATAATAAAGGAGTGAGTGTCTGTGGTCAGACTCACAGGTAGTCCCTCCCTAACCCAATGGTGTAAGGTGGTTAGGGTAGAGCCAAGGGTCTGCATCTGTTGCCTTAGGGTTAGATTGCTTATCTCATTTAGACCCCCCCCTTATACCCTTGCTAATGGGGGGAAGGTGCCCATACAGGATTTAATCAGGGGAGAACCTGTCTGCTTAGTGTGGCTACACCTGATTCTTGACAAGGCGATTGGCAACACCTGGTCCCAGTGTAGGTGGGTCTCCTGACATAGTTTACTGAATTACAGCTTCAGGGTTCAGTTCATTCCACCTTCCTGGAGCTCTGGGGAGCTCTGGGGTCAATATGCTATCTGTAATTTCCAGATGATCTTAAACCCCTTTGCCACCAGCTGCACCACCTCAGCCATGAACACTGGCCTGTTATCTGATCCCATAGTTATAGGGATCCCAAATCAAGAAATGAGTTCAGGCCCCTTCATGTGCCTTTCCTGTGCAAATAGGGAAGGCTTTCACCCGGCCTGAGAAATTACACACAAAGACCAACAGATAGTTACAGCCTCGGACCCAGGGAAGCTCAGTGAAGTCCACTATCATACTTTCAAATGGGGCTCCCCTGACACTCTGCACCCCAGGGGCGACCATGGGTCCCTGACGTGGGTTATTCCAGGCACACATTTCACATTGGTGGCATACTGCTTGAGCTATGCTGGAGTCGAGGGATGTAGAAATATCGGCTCAATGTAGTCTCGAGAGTTGTCCAGTCAATATGGGTTTCCTAATGAAACTGCTTGACAAAAGCTGGAGCCAGGGCCTCAGGAATCGCTACTCGGCCATCTCCAAATTTCCATCATCCACCTGAGAAGTAGCTCCATTTTCAGTCTTAAACTAGGTACTCTCATGTTGTAAGTAATTAGGGTCCCATTCTGCCAGTGGACTAGGGAACAGTGCAGCAGAAGCCACTGATTCTGCTGTTCCCCTGGAGGCCACAGGCTTTGCCTCTTGGTCTGCCTTATGGGTTCCCTGTGCAGCTGAGGTGTCTCCCCTTTGATTTCCCCAACAATGCATGACTGCCACCCTTTTAGAGGCCCACACAGCATATAAGAGTTCGAGGATTTCCTTACCATACTTTATGTCTTTTCCTCCTGAGTTTATTAGACCCTTCTCTTTATATAAAGTCCCATGTATGTGGAGGGTGGTGAAGACATACTTAGAGTCTGTGTATATATTAACATGTATCCCTGCTGCCAGTGGGAGGGCTCGAATTAGTGTGATGAGCTCTGCCTTCTGCGCCAAAATCCCCTTTGACATGGCTTTGGCCTCAATGATAGAATTCAGGGTCACCACAGAGTATCCTGCAAGGTGTTCCACCTCTTTCACAAAACTGCCACTGTCTGTGAAATACTCAGTGTCACAGTCCTTGAAGAGCTGGTCCCTCAAATCTAGTTGGCTGGAGAATACCTCATCCATGACTTCAATGCAGTCATGATCTGTTTGACCTGGCCCAAAAGAGAGTAGGGTTGCAGGGTTCAGGGTCAGCACTATTTCTAGGTGAATGTGCAGGTTCTCACATAGCATTTTTTGATATCTGATCATCTGGGCGTTAGTTAGCCAATATTGTCCCTTGTTAATTAATTAATTATTATGTTAATACTGAATTATTAATGTTAATACTGAATTATTAATGTTAATACTGAATGTGGCACTCGGACTGTCAATTCTTGTCCCATAGTTAATTTCTCAGCCTCAGTCTCTAAGAGAGCCATGGCTGCAAGTGCCCATAGGCAGGATAGCCAGCCTTGGGCAACAGAGTCAAGCTGCTTGAAGAGATGCCATGACCCCAGTGGGAGATGCCATTACCCCAACGTCTGGGTTAGGACTCCCGCTGTGATGCCAGTACTTTCATGAATGTACAAGATGAAGGGCTTGGACATGTCTGGGGGCCCCAGACCAGGGGAGGGCCTGTTTGTTCTCTTTACAGGCCCTTTGCTGTACTTACTCCCATCACAGAGGTTCCCACTCTCTCCCACTTTGTGGGGGGGAGACAAAACCTCATAAAGGGGTTTTGTCAAGACCAAGAAGTTAGGTATCCATATTCTACAGAAAACTGTGGCCCGAGAAACTCCCAAGCCTGACGTCACATTGATGAGACTGGGATAGAACAAACGGCCTGTTTTCCCTCTGGGCCAGGTTGGCGCTGCCCCTGGGAGAGGTGAAAGCCAAGGTACTTGACTTTGTTTTGACAGATTTGGGCCTTTTTCCTTGAGAACTTATAGCCAGTTTCCCATAGGAGGGTAAGGAGCTGCCGAGTTCCTCCCATGCAGTCCTCCTGAGACCTTCAAGCTGCAGTAAGTCATCTACATACTGAAGCAGGACACAATCATGTTGATCTGCTGGGAAAGCTCTTAGGTCTGAGGCTAATGCAGTGCTGAAAATGGGGAGTTTTTAAAACCTTGAGTTTTTAAATCTGGTCCAAGTCAACTGGCCCTCATCACCATTTTCAGGATCCTCCCACTGGAAGGCAAAGATTGGTTGACTCTGGGGGGGGGGCAGGTAGATGCAGAAGGTGTAGATTCTAGGCATGTGAAGAAGGCAGCTTCCACAGGGGTGAGACCCAAGAGAGTGTATGGGTTCAGGACAACCAGTGCAGGGTGACAGCAGCCTGATTTGCTGCACGCAGATCTTGGACTGGCCAATAGTCATTGGTGCCCAGCTTGTGGACTGGTAGGAGAGGCGTGTTCCAAGATGAGGGACAGGGTTGGAGGATCCCATATTTTAGAAGTCTCTCCAGGTACTACTGTATCCCCATCTGTGCCTTACAAGGGATGAAATATTGTTTTTGGTGGATGGGCTCTGCCCATGGCTTTAGTTCTACAATTATTGGATATAGGTTCCAGGCCAGTCCTGGTGGGTTGTCCTCAGCCCATACCCCCAGTACTCTGAAGGGCAGCTCAGGTCCCTGTTTTGGCTCCTCCGTGAGACTGTAGAGGCTCCATTCTTCCCCTTGGGGAATCGTGAGAGTCATAATCTTTGTTTCCAGCTTCTGTAGGGTCAGAGCAGCTTGTCTGCAGGAGATGAAAGTAATCTGAACCTCCAGCTCCTCAACAGGTCCCAACCCATTAAAGCCACGGGGCAGTCGGGGAGGTACAGGAAATCTTGGATGACTTCATGGCAGCCTAAATTGCATTGCTACAGCAGCAGGAAGGGATGGTGTGTCCGATTGTCTGTGGTCCCCACATGTTTATCTGTGTGAGAGGGGGCCCACGGGTTGGTTCACCACCAAGTGTTTTGCCCCAGTATCTACCATGAAGTTGAACGTGGCTCCCCACATTCATTCAAACCATAGGCTCTTGGGGGCCTAACAAAATAAACCTGGTCTGTCCTAGTCCTCCTCATGGTCCTCCATGGCAACTAGCCCCACAAAATCATCTTTGGGGGCCCTATGACGCCATGATGATGGTTGGTACTGGCCCTGGACCACACAGGTCCTTCTGCTTGGGGCCCTGCTGAGAATTACCCAGCTGCAGGGGACACTCATTTTTCCATTGACTGTCCTGATGACAGTGAGCACACTGGTTCTGTCGTAACTTTGGTCCTATGTGAGATGATCCTCCTTGCCATTCCCCTCTTTGCCCCGACCTCATCTCTGTGAGGCACCTTTCTGGGAGCGTTTCAACTGCTCCACCAAGGCAACAGCTAACATGTCTGCCTTTTTCTGCATCTTCTGGCCTTCTTCCCTTTGCGCCGCCTGGTCATGGTTGACAAACACCTTAGTTGCTACTTCCAGCAACTGACTGGCATTCATGCCAGCAAAACCTTCTAGCTTTTGAAGCTTGCCCTGGATGTCCCCTTGGGCCTGACCTATGAAAGCTGCACTGACCATCTGCTGGTTAATGGGCACTTCTGGATCAAAAGGGGTGTAGAGATGAAATGTCTCACATAGTCTCTCATAGAACTGGCTTGGACTCTCCTTGGATTCCTGGAGCACTTCTGATGTTTTACTTATATTTATGGCCTTTCCCCCCACCCTTCTTTCATGCCATTCAGAAGGGCTTCTTGATACCATTAAGTCCTTGCAAGCCCTCCATCTACACTTGAGTCATTTGGGTCCCATTTGGGGTCCTCCCCAGGGAAGTGAGCCCGAGTATAAGCTTGGTGTCTAGTGTCCCAATGGGACAATTCTGTAACCATTTTAGGGCTGCCTGGGTAATTCGGTGATGCTCCTCTGTGTCAAAGAGGGTCAAGAGGAATTGGCAGCAGTCTGTCCAGGTAGGTTTATGGGTTTGAATTATGGACTGCATTAGTTGAATAATAGCCTGGGGCTTCTCCATATAGGAGGGAGTATGGTGCTTCCAACTTAGGAGGTCTGTGGTGATAAAATGTTGGTATACAAAAACACACTGGCCTCCTTGGATTTGGCCTTCTTGATCATAATAGACGAGTCCCCCAGTTTCCCTCAGTGGTATCTGTAGGGCTCCCAAGTGTTGCTGCAGGGAGGGACTGTCTCCACTGACCTGATCTTTTAATCACCTTCGAGGAGAGGTGTATGGAGTTAGGACTGGTGATCCGGGTGAGACGGTCCATCTGGAGAGGCCAGTGGTGCTAGAGGTGGCAAGGCTTTGGGACTAGGGGTAGGCTCTGATGGGGTTTTGGCAGCTGGAGAGGTTGGAGACACAGATGGCAGTAAGGGGTACAGTGGGGCATATGGTAGTGGGGTTTCCTCAGGCTCTCCTGAAAGTATGGTTTTTCAGTTTTTGGCTGGCATTTGGAGGAAGCCATGACATGAGGCATCATAAGTTTACAGTTCTCCTCAACACGGACTTTTAGCCAAGGCAGCTGGGATAGGAGGACCAGGCCTTGCCAACAATGTAAGGAAATTGGTCAAGGTGGTCTGGATCCCCTACAACAACCCTGAACACTTGGCCAACTAGTTCCTTATCAAGTGAGCCCTTGGAGGGCCAGCCCACCCGAAACAATGTTTAATCAATTTCACAGAAAGTCTGGAACTTTCTGGGAGTTAATTTCACACCATAATCTTGTGAATATCCCTTTATGAAATTCCTCTACATACACTCTAGGGGAGCCGGTTTACTCTGCTTTCCACCCATTTCCTGCCCCTAACTGACAACTTTCATGCACAAGAGAGGAAAAAGGGGGAAGGGAGGGACTGATTTGTTGAGGATGCACACTTGCTTCCTCCGTTTCCAGTCGCTCTCCTCTCAGAGATATTTCAGGTGCCTCTTAGCATTGGCAGGTTGACTATCAAGCCCTGACCTGGATCAGATTCCTGAGAAGTCTGATGCCACCCTAAGCCATATGAGGTCGCCACAGAACCATGGATGGGGACTCAACACTTGCTTCAACCCATTGGTCAGGGGGAACCATTCTGCTGTCCATCTCATTCACACAAAGCCACACAGTGACTCCAAACCTCTGCCCAGTTCTCAGAGCCTTGGAATTGGGGTTTTGTTCCTTATGGAACTACTCAGGTGACTCTAGGAGGTGATCAGGCTCACATTATGCCTTCTAGGGGCATAAGAACAAACCCGGGTTCTTACCAGTCTGATGGGAAGTGCTCCCTGAGCTGGTTCCTGGGCCTCACCCAGTTCTTTTGTGCATCCAGGGCCCTCACCCTGGCATGCCAGAAGGGGATAGTCTCCTATGGATTAAGTGGCCTGCTGCCTCCAGGTGAGGTCTCCTCTCCTGGTGCTCCAAGGTTCATAGCCTGGAGACAGGGAGGTGAAACATTATCTTTGCCTCTGGGGAGAGCTTTCATGAAATGTAGTGGTGAGTCACACACAGAGAGTGAGGACACTGAGGTTCTTTTTTTGAGGAAGCCACTTTATTTGTGCCAGCACGGGCTCAGTGGGCTAAGACCCAAAAGGATGAGCCCCAAGTGCAGCGGGGGGGGGGGCGGGGGGAGGTGGTTCCCTTTTGTACCATTTTTCACCTTGTCTCCCATATATGGTAACATTCATTCTGAATGGGCAGTCTATGTTACAGAGTCATGAGGAATCTTAGGCATGCACACATAGCCAGGTTGGCTTCCCTTGTCTTGAGGTTTTCACCACATTTCTTAGGGAGGGGCTCTACCACAAATGAGGCTGGAACAGAGATTTTAGCATAATAATGAGGTAAAGGTAATGTTAGGTCATTCCAGAGGTCACTCCATGGTACATCTGTGCAGGCATGAGTCAGGGGTTCAGCTCAAAATGTCTGGCTGGTCTGGGTCAGCAGAAGGTCTTGTCAGGGCAGTCACCATCACCTGAAGAGTGTTTTCTGGTTTCATTTGCCTGAGTCAAGAGGTAAGCTAGAAAGAAGAGTTAAGGAAAAATGTAAGGCAATGGTTAGTGAGTACAAGTAGGTAGGAAGTAAGTGTAATGTCTTGGGGTCCAACTGGTGATATCACTGTATGCTTGAAAGGAATCTAGTCAAAGCTCCCCTCACCCCCCAGGAAAGCTTACAGACAAAATTCACAGCTGCCTGTACTTGACCCTAATCCTACATTTTTCTCGGTCACAGGGCCCTACATTTTCAGAAAATAGTCCCCAAGAAGAAAACATGTTCTTCTCTAGCCTGACCACAACTCACATCCCAGAGGAACCCCACACAGAATCCTGCTGAGAAACATGCCACCTGCGGCTCCACCTGGCCAAGAGTCCACACCCTCCCCACACCCCCATGAGAACAGATGCAACACTCTCAGACCCTTAAGAAAATAAGAAATTAAGTTAAAAGCCCAGCTGAACAGAGGATCAGGGCCAACATCTCTCTTGATGTCTGGACCCTTTCCTCCCTTGGAGAGTGAATAAACTTTCTCCTGCTTGTCACTCTACTCTTCACAATTCTTTGCTGCCCAATTCACTGGCCACTATAATAATGTTGTTCTAGTATATGAATATTTTACAGGAGGGTAGGAGAGACACTGGTCCTTGTCTCACAGATCCAAAGAATGAATCTTGAGGACAAAAGAGAATGAGTAAGTTGATAGAGTTTATCTAGGGAAAGTACAAAGCTCTTGAGGGTGAGTGGGTTCTCTACTGGGTTGCCACCAAGGATTTTTGTCCCTGGCTTTTTATTGAGACCTATCAGGAACTGTATGAGCAGTATAAGCCCACTGACCCAATCAAAGGAGGGACACAGAGACCCAGAGCACAGTAAAGCAAGGCTTTAATCAACATTCTTGCAAGAGTGGGTGTCTGAGGAACAGGCACACCCAAGGCAGTTACACCAGGCAGTTTATCTCCTAGAATGCAAGTCCCTCCTCTGGTTCCTCATTGGCTGAGTACTACAGAGGTTACAGCCTTACCCAGAGTTGCCTATGCCTATGTAAGGCAAAAAGTAGTCTGATTGGAACAAATGTACATTTCCTGACATGCCCCAGACTTTCGGTCCCTCCTTTGTTCTTTGGTGCATGCCCATTGCAAAGCCTGCAAAAATAAATATGCAAAATGGAGGGGGAAGAAGAAGCAGGAAGTGATGTGTCTAAGGGTTTGGGACTCCACTATGGGGTGGGGGTTGTTCATACATATTTCCAATAGGTTGTAAACCTATTGCTAACTAGACAGCACAGCTTTTATTTAGTATTTCTGAAAATGAATCATCTCATTTACTTGTCACAGCTTAACAACAATTTGTGAGATTCTATTCATGGCAGCTAGCATGGACAGGTCTGGAATGCATTTGTCCTTTTTCTTCCCAAACCCACCTGCATCTATAGCCAGGGACTGTGGGGGCAGGGTGCAGTGGACACGCTGAGGAATAGGAGGGCCAAAGCCAGCCACTTTGGTGGGCCTTGAAGTCTAGGGCATGGCCCGGGTGGAGCCACCACAGCTGCAGTCAGCATCGCTGGGTGTCCCTTATCTATCCCTGCCTACCGTTAGCCCTTTCCCTATTCAAATATACCAAAATTTGTGTATTCATTGATTATAATTTCAGTAGTTTCTGATATTTGGCTATTATGACTAATACTAGAATGAACATTCTAATATCTGACTTTTAGGGATCATATGTGGATATTGACCAGCCAAAGATAAAACTGCAAGCTGCAGAATAAAAGGTGTACATTTATTTGGGTCTCAGTGTTGCAGGATTTTTTTTACCTCAATACTCAGGATTCATTGCCTTGCCACTTCAAAGAATGAAAAGGTAGACACAAAATGAACAGCAGGCAAAAGTTTATTAGAGGATAATATTAGAAAGAATAATATAAAAGTTTTCTTTGCAGAAAGGGGGTATTAGAAAGTGAATACCACCCCCCACCCTGACTATAGGCAAGGGTCTTTGTTTTATACAGTTCTGGTCGACACCCCCCCCCCCTTCCCAGCCTCCTGTTTCTTGTTCTTTCTCAGGTTCTACCCTTATTGACTTGATAACTCTAGGTGCTGGGTTGTCCATTCTTTATTGGCTTGACTCCATTGTGTGAGGAGTCAGGCTATGGTCCTACTGCCCTCATATAATGTAAGTTTTATGATATACTTAGGTATTTTGATTGCAAAATTCCTGAGGGGAACCTGAGGGGGAGTAGGTGGTGTCTGTTACATTCTTAAGAGGGACCTTACACCCAAGAGAGTTTGCTGTGTTCAGATGCTCCCAGCATTTTTCCAAGATGTGTTTTCCCCCCATCCAGGGACCTCAGGTTCCTAACCTTTCCCTCTCTTCCTGTCTTATCCTATGTTTCCTATCATATTAAGGATTGCAGTCTGGAAGAGATAGAGTGGACTGAAATGGAGTGTGCTCTGGAAAGACAAAGGAGGTTAGGGCTTTCAAAGAGGAAAGAGAGAATTTACCTACATTGTTTTCAGCAAAATATGATTAGTGCTGGTTTATACAGTTACCCTAATCTATGCGTGATTGGTTGCTAGGGTTAGTGCTGGGCAGAAAGTTCATTTTTGTCCATTCTAACATGCAACAGATGCCTTGGCTTTTAGCTGAGTTCAGCAACAATTGTGAGAATTTGAGACAGGAGATACACATAAATCCCACCTCCTCAGTGTGCTCCCAGCTCCATTTGAAATATCCCTCTTAGCAATGTTTACTCCATGTTATTCTTTCCCTTAGAACAGGGTGTATGCCTAGGAGAGGAGTTGTTTCATCATTGGCTACTCACAAACTCAGCTTCAGTAATCACTACCAAAGAGATTTCCAAAGTGGCTTCACCAATTTGCACTCCTGATGTGGGAAACAAAGGCAGAAAGAAATCAGGATAAAATTAAATTTCCTTATAACTTGCAGCCAGTTGACAAGTACTTAAGACAGGAAGATTATAGCACTCCTCCAGGAACTCCATACTGTCTTAATGTTAGTGCTTTGTTAGAGGGAAAAACAACCTTAGCTTGACAATAGCTAGTCTCCAGGATCCTGCAAATCTTGAACATATAAAAGTCCTTTTGGAAACTTCCCTGTCTTTACTTTCCCCAACTCCCAAGTATATAATCAGCCACTCCTCACAATCCTGAGGCAGCTCCTCTGCCCATGGGTCCTGTCTCTGTGCTTTAATAAAACCACCTTTCTGTACTGAAGACGTCAGCTCTGAATCCTAACACAGCACTTCAGACCACATCACTCCCACAACTTCACCAACCATTGTTTTAATTCCAGCCATTCCAGTGGGTTGTGGTATTCCACTGAGGTTTTAATTTGTATTTCTCTGGTGAGTAGTGAGGCTGAACACCATCTTCATATGTTTATAGGTCATGCACAAATATTTTTTTATTATTAGGGAGTGCAACATAAAAGTTTCAAGACTCAGGAAGACTAGGATATCTCCTTGAATAGTTTGGACTACTGTTTCCTCAGACCACTGTAGGGGAGGATGTTCCCACCTGTCTCCAGTGCTGTGACAGAAAAAGGAGGCAAGGAGCAGAGGGGAGATGAAGACTTCCACTTCTCATCTTTGCCAGGGTCTACCCTGTGTTTGAGCAAAAACTTGTTCTGTATACAACACCCAGTTTTCTGCACCTGAGTTGCATGTTCCTAGGACTCTGGGAAAAATGTCTCTTCAGTGATTGGTTGGAAAAAGCTGTTTTCCCTATATTTAGAGCAACCTGTAAGTGATTCAAATGCTAGAGTAGATGGGACTTAAAAATGATAAAGGAAATTCTCAACTTTCAAAATTTGCTGGTCCTGTTCTTGGGACCCCAGGGAAGCTATACCTTAACATTTACAAAGGTCAAAATGACTTGACAAAACCTCAAAGCTTGGACTCTATTTGTGCCCCAAGCACACATTATACTCTGCATCTTAAAACAAACAAAAAATAAAAACAAAAAGGAGAATTCCAAAAATAAAGATAAGAAAAACAAAAAAAACCCCTCATATCAGATTAAAGTCTGACTAACCATCAAATTAAAGTCAAGTCTTGCACATACTAAAAACATAAGATAAAGTCTATAGCTTTCTGGAATGTTCCTTGTCATGATGATTTGTAACTGTGTAAAAAATGTGTATATAACCTTGTACCAAATGTTCCTTCCCCAGAGCACTCTTCTTTGTGAAGATTGTGTGTCCCGTGCAGCTATCCCTTTTCTTTACCCAAAATATTTTTATTAATATGGCAGGTGATGTTTTATTTTGTTTTGTTTTGTTTTGTTTTAGTTTGAGGCAGAGAGAAAGAGAGAGAGAGAGAGAGAGAGAAAATTGGCAGGGGAGGGACAGAAGGATAGAGAGAGAGAATCTTAATCAGGCTCCACACTCAGTGCATATCCCACATGGGGCTCGATCCCACGACCCTGGGATCATGACCTGAGCCAAAATCTGGAGTCAGACATTCAGGCACCTCCTGGGAAGCTATCCTAACTAGAGGTCAAATAAAACTCTTTTCCTTTCTCTTTAAAATTTTAGAAAAGCTTTGTTCAATTTACTGTTGATATAAGATTTTAAAAAATCTAATCAATAAATTAAGAATGAAATGCCTTTTGTAGCAACATGGATGGAACTGGAGAGTGTTATGCTAAGTGAAATAAGTCACACAGAGAAAGACAGATACCATATGTTTTCACTCTTGTGTGGATCCTGAGAAACTTAACAGAAGACCATGGGGGAGGGTAAGGAAAAAAAAAGTTAGAGAGGGAGGGAGCCAAACAATAAGAGACTCTTGAAAACAGAACAAACTGAAGGTTGATGGGGGGTGGGAGGGAGGGGAAAGTGGGTGATGGGCATTGAGGAGGGCACCTGTTGGGATGAGCACTGGGTGTTGTATGGAAACCAATTTGGCAATAAATTTCATATTAAAAAATAAATAAAAAATAAAAATCTAATCAATAAATGTCCTATTTACCTTGGCTAGTCATTTGGTCTCTTCTTGCATACTTTCAGTGATGAAGAACTCACTACTGCGCAAGCAGCCCATTTCATTGCTGGGCCATTTGATTCCTGTTACCAGCAGAAACCTGTATTCCTGTATCATGTGTCACGTATCATGTAGTGTGTCCAGAGTGATACTCCAGAGGCCACTGCCTGCAGGCCTTCCTTGCACTTGCCCCCAATCCCTAGTTCCCGCATGGCTGGCTTCTCTGTGTCCTTCATGTTTCCACTCAGATGTCACCTATTCAGAGATGCTTTTCCAGACTATCTGACTGAAGAGTGTCTTGTCACCCTGTTTTATTTCCTACATTTTAAATTTTATGCATTTGCCTAGGTGGTTTTGTCTGTCTCCTGTTTGCATAGACTCTGGGAGGCAGGAACTCTATGCATCTAGGTCACTGTTGTATCTTCAGTGCTTGCAACAATGCTCAGCACTGACAAGGCTCTCAATTATTTTTTTAAAGAAAGAACAGAAGAAATAAGTCTAGGTTTGAATCCCTGCAGTCTGATTCCTGAGCCTATGTCCTGAACCACCATGCCTATTGCCCCCACTCCAGACGTTATTTAACTCTATCTTGCACATTAAGCCTTCCTACTGCTCTATTAGATGCTACATCTCTGCTTTTGCCTGCACCAGCACCTAGCATTGGCCAGTCCCAAGTGCAGCCATCTCTGACATGTGGCCAGGCTTGGTGTGGCCCATGGAAGGCCCAGTGTCTCTGTGGTCAGTAGGTGGTGCTGTTGGGAAGAGAAAAGCAGTCCCTAGGGCTTTTAAAGGAGGGCTGGTTGGTTCTGAGACTGGTTGGGCGTGGGGGAGATGGGGAGCCCTACCAGCCCACCCTCTCTTCTTTTAGCCACCACTAAGTGGTAGGTAAGTGTCCATGGGAGAGAAGGAAAAACAGGAGTGGGTGAGTCCAGACCTGCTGCCTACTGGTCAGGGTGTCCTGATGTTAATGACGGTAGTGGGGACTGGGGGGTGTGCATGAGGATGCCCCCCACCTCTCTGGCTGAGGACCTGACAGTTTGTGCCTGTACAAGGCTAACCTAGGGACCTGCCTGTTGGTCTAGTGTCCCTCACCCAACATACATACGTACACACACAGAATGGAGCTGTGGAGGAAGGCAGGCAGTAGTCACTAAGCCTTCTCGGTACACACATAGTTTTCCAGAGAGTTCTCCCCCTTCCAACCTTGGGGTTTGAATTCCTCCAGAATTCTCATTTGCTTTCCCTCTATGCTCCCACAGCCCCAAGCATCATCTTCTCTACTAACACAGGTACACAGTCAGGGTGACCAACTTGTCTTGGACTAGCCCAATGTCCTGCATGCTGGACACCCCCTCAGTCCCAGGCAAACCATGATGGTTGGTCACCCTAAAAACAAAGCCTCTTTCCTCTCTGACGCAAAGGACATTCTGGTTGGCTGACTCTGAGAGTACCTAAGACTTCAGTGTAGTTGGTCCCATGAAGACAGGCAAAAAGCAGAGTGAGGCTCAAGGGCTGTCATCTAGGACTCTCATGCTGACAGGAGACATAGGTAATTACATATAAGGTAGCTGCAAGTGTGTAATAGACCCCTCGGAACCTGTGCAGGTACACCTGCTGGCTCCTTGACATTGAAGCTTTCCTGGAGGAGGAGAGTTTGAAACCCATGGGCTGAAAGACACAAGCAGAGGGAGAATCCTGGGTAAGAGGGAGAGAGGCAGGTGCAAATGGAAAGGAGGCCACGATGGGTCATCAGGTGCACAAGCACATGGAACAGATGGTCCACCCTGGCCCAGGAGAGAAAGGAGGTCCAGAAGGCAAAGAAGCAAGGAATAAAGGGAGAGGTATTCTCAACCTGGACTGGGAAGATTGGATTTGGAAGTTAGTGAGGAATTTCCGTAAAGTGCCACTCAAGGATGAAGTGTTTGGGCCCCAAAACACATGGGAGGAGTCACGTCCCATCACTTATGTATCCTCCTCCTTTCCTTTAGCATCAAGCCATGATCCACACTGTCCCCAGGGTTCCCAGGTCCCCAGGGCTTCCCAGGGGTGTTCTAGAGGCCAGAGTAATGTTCTGTCTCTCGACCTCAGGGTCAGATCCTCTTATTCTTGCTGTACTGTTAAGGTCCTCTGCCCCTGGGTCCCAATTTTGCTCAGGAGAGTTAGATGAGTTAGATGAGTCTTATGCCAGACAGGTTAGAAGGAGGCCTAGTGCTCACACTTGCTATCACTTTCTAGTTGATCACCTCCAACTCATGGGAATGTGACACATCCAAGGACAGCTCCTGTCACCAGCAAACAGATCTCATAAGAAAGTTCTTAAACTGAACCAAACCCATAGCTTCTATCCATTGGTCCCAACTGTGTCCTTTGGAACATCACAGAAATCCAATCCTTTTCTCATAAAAACACTTAGAATATTGAGAACAGCTCTCCTGCTCCCTCAGGTGTTTTCTAGCCTAAATATATTCCACCAGTTTCTAATATGAAAGTCTTCACATGGGTCCCTCCCACCAGGGCCTCCAGAGCCTGGTACAGTGTCTTGCGCAAAGCAGGTTCTCCATAAATGTCCACTGATGCTTTCTTGACACCACATTTCCTCTTGACTTGTGGAGCCCATAGGTCCACACTTGTCACACACTGAGTTAACTGTGTGAAAACTGAGACCAAATCAAGTTAGAGAAAAGAACAAAAGAACAGTTCACAAAACTGGAAGATTTCAAGCTGAAAGTGGCAAGAAGCACACAAAATGAGTGTGACAGCTCAGTTGCCCAATGAAGTACATTGATCTCTAGTAATGACTGACCACTAGACACCTACATTCCTTTTAGGGGAACAGTGATAAATAAACTTACTTGTTTATAACCACTTGGCTAAGGAAGCTGTAAGGTCATGCTGATATGAGGAAAATTTAAATTCACTTACAGTCAGAGCCCACATTTTGGGGGGAAATCAGGGTAATTGTAAATTTCATTTATGTGGCTATAGGTGTTTGGTCTTCAAACTATGGCCTCCATTTTTGTTTTTTTCCTTAGTGATTACCAACTAGAACTTCTAAATCCAGACTCTCCTTGGTAATGTGCCTCTCCCTCTTTCTGAAAGCTTCAGCACAGATACAAAGAGGTGGGTCCTAGCTGTCCCATGTCCAGGTCTATGTCATTAGGGTCCTGACCCCAAAGTAATAGTGTGGGTAGGGCCTGGGTCAGAGCTCTGTGAGCATGAGAAAGGTGTGGTGGTTCTCATGGCAGAGTTTGATGAAGGCTTGCTTGTTCTCTCATGTATAATCTGTAGGGTTGTCTCCTTACCATCTACTGAGGCCTCTCATATAATCATAGGGCTGTCCTTTCTTTGATATTGCTGGGCTCTCTGCTTGTCAGCCCCATGCTTCCTCTTGACATCTTAGTGTCCCATCTTGGACTCCAATTGGTGCACGCCTTTAGTGCTGGAGGACAAAGACATTTCTTGGTCTTCACCTAGGCTGGAGAAGTGTCATGAACCTCCCTCAGCCCAGTCAGAGACGTTATTGCTAGGAAGGTTCTCTGGTGCCTCTTTGTAGGTTGTGGCTCTGAGGGAACACAGTCTTATTCCAAAGTTGGAAAATGGAAGAGAAAACTTATTCCAACCAAGTAGAGAGGCAAAAAAACCGTGTGATTCAGGCATCTAGAGATGTTCAGGGACTTGGGATATCCAGGTTTTGGAGACGCCCTCTGTGGATTGTGGAAAGAAGCTCTCTAGCCCTGCACAGGGATGCTGCCTGTCTGTTCTCCAGCACCTGGCATAGCACGTGGCACTTGGTAGGTGGATGAATAAATGAATGAATGTGCAGACAGCTCCAGAAATCTTTCCTGTGTGCCATAGGCACTTCATGCAAGTAAGAGCTCTGTTCTGGAGTCAAGAAGGACTCCAGTTAGAATCTTGACTTCACCACTTACTTGCTTTTTGAGGCCAGACCAGTTCCCTAATAAAAGGGCAACACATGAACCCTGCTTCCAGGATTCCCTCCGAGAATGTGCACAGGGATCAGGGTCCATTTTTGACATCTGCAGACTCAGGCAGTCCTCAGGGCTTTGTGTTGCTGTTTGAAATCTTTCCCCAAGTTGCCCCATGACCCCTCATCTCTTGACTTAGAAAATCTCTAAGATTAAGAGACCGGGTTGACTCCAGTGCTGCAAGACCCTCAGGTCAGCCAAGCAGCTCTCCATTGGGCACACTCCTATGGGCTGACTCAGAAGAGGGGCCTAGGAGTGTGAGTGAGGGGCTCCTTTAGCTCTCAGGAGACTGGCCTTTGACATAAGCGTCCAAGTTAGACCTTGGGGCACCACTGAGGAAGCATCTATGTATTCTTTCATATGTCTTGCTTCTGCTGGACCCTTTCAGTAAGGGGAAGTGGACTACATGGGGCAGGGAGGTGACCTGGGCTGACTTGGCTCTTCTTAAAACTGGGATCGCAGGGCAGACAATTTCAGTCCTTGACTCTATTTATCTCAGAGGCATGCTTAATTCTTGCTTCTGACAAGGATGCTGTGTTTATAAGGTGTCATGGATTCACTTGGGACCCCTTCTTCCATACAACTCTCCTCATCCCCATCTGAGACCTTTCTTCTGAAGGCAAGTATCAGAGAGGAGAGAACCCATAGTAGCAAGAATTCTGGACATAAAGTTCTGAGGGCAGGTCCCAGGCCCTGTTGGATTCTCCCAGGTGTGAAGTGTGTGTATAGATGAGCCCACGATGTGTTTTGGGGGAGGGTGGAGGAGTCCAGGTGATCCTCTGTCATGGAGCCTCTGTCAACATTGTTGTTCTATGCTTCTGTAAGGTCTCTTTCTCATTCCTACTCCAGATTGTCCATAAAAGGGGGAACAAAATCATCACAAGGATGGCCTGTGATTGGGTGGTGGGAAGGAAAGAGCACACATTAAGTCAGACATCAGCCTTGGGATCAGCTTTATTCTGTATTTTACCTTCACAAGGGAGAAGAAAGCAATGAAGCTGAAGAGAAGACTAGGCTGCACCACACAGACACAAATTACATGTCTAAAGAATGTACGTGAAATTACAGGGCCCAAAGCAGAACAGACATCAAGCACAAAGATCAACCAGGATCCCAGACATCCTATCTCATCTGTCCTGTTTAAATTCAACCATTTACATATGTATTTTTTTTATTTTTAAAAGCAGAACTAACATTCCAATGTCCAATAATTTGCTGTTCCTTTTTAGAATGCAGAGACTAAATGATTCAATTTTTTATTTCTGTAGTACCACCAACCTCTTCTCTGTATTCATGGTGGTGGTGGTGGTGGTGATCGTACAAGGTCCATCAAATTTCAGCTTTTTTTGAGGCTTGAGTGAGAGGCTGATACTCTGAATGATGAATGAAAACATCCTTGGCTGTTACACACTCAAGGCTGGGTTAGTTTGTGCCCCAAGGGAGCTGAACTAGGCTTCTGTGGTCTCCCCTTATAACTGTACTATTCCTATGATGGCAACCTTCTATTAGACTGCTGTGAACAATACTTATTCACAAAGATTGATGAAATACAGAGAGAAATGTCTTCAGAGACAACAGGCCCGGTCCTGGAATACTGAGGAAACCAGGAGGCAAGAACAAGGTGCACACAGAGGTATCCACAGGTGAAGGCTACCATAGCATGAGCTTGGGTTGGGTTTTGATCTGTTGGCCATCTTCTTGACCCCAGATGGCATTATGAGAAGTTACTTTCCCTTGCCAGGGGGCAAGCACTTCTCCTGGACTTTCTGTGGACAAACTTCCACACATTTTGTCTGAGATAGCTCCTGGCATGGCTCCACACACTGAGATGGGCATTGGTCTTGGCTTTGCTGTGGGCAACTTTCTTGGCATAATCCCTGGCACTGAGGAAGACAAACCTCCTGAACTTGCACTGAGCACTTCTCCTGGCAGGGGTCCTGGCATGGGGGAAGGCACACTTCCTCAGCATTTGCCTGGCACTGCTCTTGGGACTTTTGAAGACATGGGGGAGGCACACATGGCTGCTTGCACTGCTGTTCATTAAAGGACATCTTAGGGTAGGTAGCAGAACCTGAAACAAACACAAGATTTGAAATTAATTGCATTAACAGTATCAGGCTGGGAACTGGGAAATGAAGGGTTAGTAGAGGGAAATGGGGAGTAAATGATCACTAACCCTAATAACCTACTTGTTTGCTGTTTTTTATTCTTTTCTCTTTTCTATCCCTATGTCAGCTCCCTCTGACACCCATTTCCTAACTGGGAATATTCTCATAGCTCTTGTCTGGATACCCATAGCCCAATCCTACCTGACACCACAGTTCTACCAGAGGTTTCCCCTTCTCCTCTATTTGACAATTTCTTTTTGAAAATCAGATGCAGGATACTAAATGGAATACACAGGATGGAGTGGAAGGCCCAGGAAGTGGCAAACCACTAAAAATCAGTGGAAAGTATAAAGCCCAATGGAGGAAGAGAACAGCCTCCTTAACGTAGAGCAGGAAGCGAGAGAGAGAGAGAGGGCACAGATGTCTCCACTTACCTGTCTTCAACAAGACTCCACAAAGGATATGGATTGCAGAGCCCGACAAGGTAGGGGCTTTTATATAGTGCCTGGTCCTGCCTCCTACAGAACTGACTGGTCACGTGGGACAATGCTCTAATTGTGGAGTCACCATAACGAGCTTCCTCTGAAATTGCCCATGGTTTGAGTCACTGCTTGGGATGCCTGTTAATCAGCCTCCCTGTGGGCCGCTGGGTCCTCACCAGACCTCAGCAGGGAGGGGTTCCTCTTAGATCTCTCTCATTAAAGGTAGCAGCAAAAGAATGTTCATAAAACGTTATCTCAGTCTGTTAAACTGGGATTGGGTTCCTTGTCTGTCCAAACTGGTTCAGGATGTGGTGAGAGATAAGATCCACCTTATTCATCTTGCTTTCATCAATGGGGAGATTTGTGTCTAAGGCCTAGGGTCTGTGTCAAGGACATGTATCGCCTGTTTTGGACATTTCCTCTGGATACCTCTTCATTGGGCCTGGAAAGTCACACTTCCCGACCCAAAGAAGATGGGTTGTTTTGTGGTTCCAAGTGCACAAAGGCCCTACAGCCTCCTGAAGAGAGTGATTTTCCCTCATAGAAGGCTTGAGAGAAATTGGACTCATTTGTTACTTGAAAGGTGAAGGAGAAGAGGAAAAGGAGAAGACAGGTAATCTTCATCTTCTTAATTTTTATTTATGTCATTTCTAAAAGTGGAGTTACAGAGTTTTCACAGTGACCAAGAAAACAGGATATGGCAAGGTTGGTCTGCCTCCTTGCCTTCTCAGAACTCAGGTCAATAAAAGCCAGGGGGATGAAAGGAAAAGTGTAAAAGCAAACACACCCAGTTTTCTCTACATCCAAACCTCGGTGTGAGCTGCCACTTCTGTCTTGGGTGCCCTCTCTCTCTGTGACTTGTGAAACCCTAAGCATATTGCAAGGCTCAATTCAAGTCCACCCCCTTCCAAGAGCCTTTGCTGATTACTCTAAACCAGAAACAAATTTACCTCCTTCTGAACTCCCATACTGGTTATTGTTGGTGCTATTTATATGATATTTGCTATAGTTATTGGGAATCCTAGTTATTTAAATACAAGATCTTATTGCTACCTCAGTTGTAGGTTTCTAGAGGGTAGGGGCTAGTAAATGGAAGATCAATGACTATTAATGCAGTGAATGCATTAATTAAGGAATAAAGAAGGTAAATGTAGGAGACAGCTGAAGTAGAGGAGGATCTCATGTATTAGAGGATGAAAAAAAAATTTGTTTTTATGAAAGAAGCCCCTAGAGCACAAAGTGGGGCCTTTTTCTTGTTTGCTAAAGTTGATCAAACCCCAGGGACTTAAAGATGATGGGCCCCTCTAACTTGAAGAAGTATGTTTAGGTCATTTCCTAAGAAAAAGTGTTTGGCTAAAATCAGAGTTTCCTTTAAAGGTTTATACAATTTTTGCATGCTTGATCCCCAAAATAGTTTTTAAAAGGTGAGCTGAGGAAGATCAGGTGACATTTTGGTCTTTAGGACTTGTGCAGAGAGGATTGATGTAGCACCAGCATGGGCCCCCTCAGTGTCCTGTAAGAGGCAGGTGCCCAGGGTGGGAGGGGTCGGAGGTAGGCCTAGGAGAATCATGCTGATGTTATTGTGAGGCACATGATCTCCTGGGGACTGGGGTGAGAGTGGAGCTATGCAGGATGAGGAGAGGGATTTGGAAGATCCATGGGTATATCTGAAGGGGCACGGTCATTTGGAGAACCTGGGAACTGGGTGATCAAGTATAGGATGGGGGGTAAGGGGTTCCTTCTTTTCTTTCTTTTCTTTTTTCATCTCCTCTTTCCTCTTCTCCTTTCCCTCTTCATCTCCTCCATCTTTTGTATGAAATGTTGTCTAAGAAACAAGATGACTCTCTGGAGTTCTAAGAGACAAGAAATTCTCCATCACTGGGTTTATTCATCCCTTTAGTCATTCATGGCTCTGCTTGGAGTCATTCATGGTTCTGAGACTGTGGACTTATGGAGAATATTGGCAAAATTAAGCCCCCATGCTTGAGAAGAAGGCCCTTTCATGAGTCTTGGATAGCTGCAAGGTCCTGGAAGGCTCCTGGGGGAGATGTCTGCTCTGTGTTTTGCTGGACAGTAAGAATTAGCAGGCAAGGAGGGCAGGCAAAGGTATTGCAGGTGCCTGGAAGAAGGAGTGCTGCTAGAACCCAACTGAGAGGAGAGCCTGGGGCTGACTCAAGAAAGTGGTGGGTGGGAGGCTGGGGGCAGAGCCTGCTTGGTTGAGATTTCCAGAAGTTCTCTACAATAGGATGCACAAGGTGACCTTGCTTGTGCCCCATGCATTTCTGTATCTTTGGCTGAGACTCAGGAAGAGACCAAATAGGGTTATGTATAACAATGAAGAAAGCAGGCCATGTTCTCATGGAGGAGGTAATGCGGTTAGGAAGAGGCCAGAGTTCAACTTCTCTCAAAGGACTGTCTCTGCCTCACAGTGAGCTGATGACATTGAAGTGGGTCCGATGTAATCACAAGGGACCTTCAATGTGTAAAAGGGGGCAGAAGAGTCAGTTTCACAGTGATGTGATGTGAGAAAGATTGGCTACTGTTGGTTTTGAAGATGGAGACCAGGCACCAGGAATGTGGACAACCTCTAGAAGCTGGGAAAGGCAAGCGAACAGATTCCTCCTTAGAGCCTACAGAAGGAGATAGAGTCCTGTTGGCATTTTGGTTTTAGCTCAGAGAGACCTGTGTCAGACTTTGGGCTTCCAGAACTCTAAAATAATATATACTTATGTTATTTTAAGCCACTAAAGTTACGGTAACTTGTTACAGCAGCAATAGAAAATTAATACACCTTTCCAATTTCTGAAGATCTTGGAAGTCTCAAATGAAGAAGTAAAATCCCACTTAGCACTCCCTCATTTAAGTACATACTCACTGGTCATGTCAGCTCCTCAGAGTCAAAGACAAGCTTTGGTGATGCATGGGAAAAGAACTGGATTCAGGACCCCCACTGACCTGGAGTTGATTCAATTACAGAGTATGTGTAATACTGGATACACTACTTAGCCTCTCAGAGCCTTAATTTCCTCTTGTTGAGAAGGGATAACATTATTTCACAGATTCCTTGTGAGGAATAAATTCGAGAACATATGCACCAACACTTAGAGCCATCAAGCTACTTATAGAATGTTAGTGTCATCTGAATCTGTTCAGGACTTAAATCCCTCACAAAGCATTCTCAATTCTCTCAGTTCTTGTTCCATTTCTACTCTCCCCCCAGCACTCTCTTTTCTTATGGTTTTCTAATCACTGGGATGCAGTAGACTACACAGAGGCCCAAAGATTTGGCTCTGTTCCAAACAAGAGGTGTGACTTCAGGCAAGCCCCTGAATCTTTCTGGCCTCAGTTTCATCATCTTTAAAATAGTAAAGGTAGACTAGAAGTCAATTCAGGTCCAATGCAGCTTTGATATTCTGTGATACTGTAAATGTGATCATAAATGATTTGCCCAGGCATCTATATGACTTTGTAAGTATGTGGGTGCATGTCTGTAGGGAGAGTGGTGGAGAGGGTCTCTTCCTCCTTGATTAGGTTATGATTTATAATCCACTTAGTTTTCTGTTTTCTGTGGGTGGCAGTGGCCTAGCCAGGTGGCTGAATGACCTTAGAAAGCCTATCTTTTCCTAGGTGCAGAGTGGGAGTATTTTGGGGTCTGAGTCCTCAAAAATCAACCTTAGTGGTTCAGTATCTGGGGTTGTAGCCTGGACAGCTGTGGGGATATTGTCTCACTCTAAATCTTAAGATTAGGTGACTAAATAGTTTCTGTAACCATCCCCAGCCCTTTAGCAAGACTGGGGCTAATCTGATTGAATGCCATCTGAGATTTAAGATTTTAAATTTCTGCAGCTGTCATTATTGGGAGCCAGGGTATAATTACACAGGATCAGCAGAAGAGAGTCAGGTGTGTGCAGGACATGTTCCCCCCCTTCCCATCAAATAACTATCTCCTTTGTTCAGATCATAAAAGTTCCCAGACTCTTCTGATTCACTCTACTGGCCCATCTGCATATTACAGGGCAGTGGCTCTGATAAAGCTGAATGGTGCAGAATGTGGCTCACCCCATTCCCTGGGAGCAGGTGCCTCTGGAGAGCCTGTGGGCTCCTGGAGGAGAGTCCACCACCCCCTCACTTCCCTGTCTCCAGTGTCACCTGTATAGACAGTCTGAATCAGAGGCTGTGGGAGGGGCTGAGGGTTACTGGCCACTGTGCCCAGAGAGGACATGACAGTACACCTGATTCCCCTTCTTTGTTTCAGTCCAACACATGCTTTAAATAGGAGGCACTAAATTATTTATTAACTGCATTTTTTTAGATGAGGCAAATGAGGTACAAAAATGTTAAGGGCCTAGTTCAAGACCATATGGTGAGCTCATGTCTGGACCAGGCAATGGCCCATGTAAAAACATTTAGGACAAAACCATATTGGGGATTCTTTATAAACTTCAAGGAGGCAACAAAGATGCAGATGCAGACCAGTCAGTGGCTCTAAACAGTTTTGAGATGATTGAGAAATATACATATGTACACATCTTTACCTTCAGAGGATTCATGGCCCCAAGGTTAAAGACCACTGACACAGGAAATGGGGGAGAAGTGTGTACCCAAATTGTTTATGTTGATATTGGTCTTCAGTCCTTTTCCTCTTTGAGTCTGGGTCCTGGCTCTCTGTGGCCTAAATTGGGGTTAGAAATCCTAGACTCTTCTAGAAACCAAATCAGTGTGAACTTGGTTAAGATGGTTCTCACTCTGGAGCTGGGTTTCCTCACCCAGATTCTGAGGCACTGAGCACATTCCATGCCACATCTGGCAAATTTTATGCTCAGTCATGCAAAAGTCCGCATCTGGCTTATACTGTGATTTGTGGGGTCTGGGGCACAGTTTGATAATGGGGTGGAGGGAATGACCCTATAAATCTTCTTGCCTTCAAAGATATTTGCCTTCCTTTTCTTTAACTCCCTCTCTCCCCATCAAGCCTGCTGTACCACTCAGCAGATGGAAGAACAGGACAGGTGCCACAGCAGATAGGGGTGAGGACTCTCAGCGCTGACCAGCTTCCGGAGTGCTTTTGTGTTCTGGCTTTCTAAGTTCAGTTTCTCATGCCAAGAGCTTTGCATATACCATCTCACAGGTCACTCCTCTCCACACCTCAGTGAGACTCTTCTCATTCTGCAGGAGAAGAAACTGAGACCCCTTCTCCCACTGAGGTGACACAAATTGCCTTGGCTACACAGTTGAGAGTGTAGAGTTCACTTGGAATCTCACCTTCCAAGGTGAGAAATCTGCTCAGAGGCAGGCTGCACTTCCCAGGTGAGGTTGGGGGGAGGACTGGCAGGATCTACCTCTTGTCTGTCATTGAAAGCAATCAATGCCAGGGATGCCCTTTTCTCAGCCCCAGGCCACCCATATTCAGCCCCGTCTCCCTCTCCAATCTCTGAATTATGGGAATGACACGTGTGTGGAGGGTAAGGAACACGGTAGCCAGGGCCTCACCTCAGAGTAAACTCCTTTTCTTTGGAAAAGTGCATCCAAAACTGCTGAACATGCACTCATTTATCGTTATTGAATATCTTCATTGTGTGCCGGGCCGTATCTGTTCTCAAAGAACTTACAGCCCAATGTAAACAGATGGACAGAATATGGCAGGGTAAGTGTTACAGGAGAAAGGTGTGGATGCTCTGAGACCACAGAAAGGGGCATTTGACCGGCCTGCTGGGGACAGTGGAGGAAGATTCCTGGAGCGGGTAACCTCTCAGTTGGGTTCTGATGGAGATGAAGACCAGCCCAGCCCAATCCTCAGAGGAGGACTTGATGGAAGGAGAAGAATGATAGAGGACAGACAAGTGTAAAGTCATGCAAGCCAGAAACTCTCTGCTGTGCCAGAAGTGCCAGGGGTTACCTGTTGCTGGGCTGCACAGCTCTAGAAGGAGAGAGAAATGGCAAGGTAAAGCCAGACAAGGAGGTGGGGGCCAGCTCCAGAAGATTTTCCCATGACTGGTCAAGTTATTTGAGCTGTTATTTAGGCAAAAAGGAGCCTTTTAAGGATTTTGCACAAGGAAGTGACATGTTTAGATTGGGATTTTAACCAGTCTACCTTAGCTGCCTTCCACTGGAGGCAGGACTAGAAGGTGAGCTTGGAACCTCACAAGCCAGTTAGGAGGTTCTGGGTGGTATAGGTGAGAGACAATGTGAGCGTTTCTGTTGGAAAGAGCATAAACCCTCAGTCTGAGCAGCATTTCT
The DNA here is from genome assembly GCF_023721935.1 of Panthera uncia. NCBI lineage: Eukaryota > Metazoa > Chordata > Mammalia > Carnivora > Felidae > Panthera > Panthera uncia. The sequence goes on from NW_026057584.1 coordinate 111,618,359, forward strand.
TCCCAGCCTGGGAGAGAGCATGGAGCTCTGCAGATGAGGTTTCATGTACCAGGTACAGCTGAAAATACCCTGATTTGAGTTTTATGATCAGTTTGTATTTTAGCATCTTTATGTGTTTGGCAATTGACTTACTGTATTTACCAATCTGTTTCTTTGCTGAGCATCAAAAGCTGTGGCACAGAAGTGGTTATGGCTCGTTATTGTCAATAAAGCCTCCCAGGATGTGCTTGTGCTCATATCCCTGGCTGGAGTATTTGGTCATGTGGAAGCAAGAGGGGCAGTTAGGACAGGTTCAGTAACTGGTTCCTTGTTGCCATCTCTACAGCTGACATTTGCATGTGAGGGACGCATGAAAGTGAGCTCTAAGTTGTCTTCCAGCTTCACAGCTTCAAAGCAAGACATCCTTGTGATTGTGTGCCAGCCCTTTCATATAGTACTGGCCCAGCTCACAGTGCCACCCCCAGCTGGCTTGGTCTGGGAGGACTTACAAGTCCTTTTGCAAGGCCAGCTGTATGGTTTCTTGAGAAACCACGATGCAAGATGGCCTGTGGTAGAGTCTTCTCTTATTGTTTTTCCATGAAAGGAGAGGGCTTGGTCCTGCCCAATCACATTATCTGTGAGCCATCAAGCCTGGCACTGCACAGATTCTTGTGATGCCACTCTTCAAGTGTCGCTTATTTATTTATACAACCCTCTACCATTTGGGGCAGGGCCCTGGTGACTGCCGCTGGGGCTGGCAGTAATTATGGCATTCTGCAGGGAGGTAGCACACTCATCACGTTCTAGCCATCTTTCCTGGCATTGCCTTTGATCCAGGTTTTGCTGGGAAAGTAGCCATTAGGAGATGTGTATCTTTGGATTCATTTACATGGGAGAAAAGAGAATTAAAGTGGCAAATGGATGGTTTCATGTTCTCAGAGATGGCCTCCACCCAGTCTGTGCCCAGAGTCCTCAGAGCAACCCGGGAGAGCACCAACACCTGACCCACACTGCCATAGGGCCATGGGACATCTGAGACCAAGACCATACCCCTGAAAGGAAGGCACACAAAGTGGGATGCCTTCTGCATGTTGTGCACTCAGGTGTAGGAAGATGTTCTTCCTTCTTTTCCTTTGTTTTTGTTTTTATTTTTGTTCATTAAGCAAATAAAGATTTGGGGGGTTTCTGAAGTATTCCTGATTATATAATTTTTTTCCCACTATATGAGAAATAAAAGCTTACTAATGAAAATACAAAGGCTAGTGAAAATAAAAATACTCCACAGGTTACAACTCCATTGTCCTAAAATAACTAAGAATGTTGACAAATTTTCTTCTATTATTATTATTATTATTATTATAAGTTTTTGGTTAAATATAATTGCTTTTATCCTATACGTCCAACTGGGGCCTTGCTCTTTCCCCCTTAGCACATTTTAATAATTGCATAATGTTTCATCAAGTAAATAGATCTAAATGCATTTAATCAAATTCCTGTTAGATATTTAAATTGTTTCTAAGTCACACTGTGATAATCTGACATACATACATAGCTTTTTTTTTCCATTTTGGAATTATTTTTCTTTCTAAGACATGGAATAACAATTGGGTTCAAGGATTTTATGCTTTTGATGTATGTTTCTATATTCCTCAAATTCTTTTTTAAAAGGAGTTTTGTCTATTTATGCTTTCTCCAACTGTGGCACACTCTTTAGCACTGGGATTCTCAGATATTGTTTAAAAGTGACCATTAAATAGATGGAAAAGACTGTCACCTTATAGTGCTATTTCCTCCCTCCTTTGTGATTTCTACTGAGGTTTAAGAGTTGTCCATCTATTGTCAACAGTTGACCATATGTCCCCTAATGCCCTAAACTAGGCTTCCAGAGGCTCCTAGTGTCCAGGAAGTACCTCTCTGCAAGGACTCTGAGACCCAAAGGACTCTTCACATCCAGAAAATGAGGAGTTGCATGCCTACAGCCTTGTCTAGCTCTCATATTCTAAAAGTCTGCTTCTGCAACTAGCTCATTATATGACTTGGGCTGATGAGGATCCCAGGTGTCTTGGGCACATTTTGGACTATTTGTACTTACTGTACCTTTGTGGTTCTGAACCAGCTTCCAGACTCAGAAGGATATGAAGCTGTTTATATGCCATGATTCCATGGGCAACCAGCCCAGATTTCTTACTGTGATAGCAGAGAATCCTAAACCTACTTCCACTTGACTTTTGTGGGTTGTAATGACAAACTTGGTCACAGAGGCAGGCTCAAACACTTCTGGGCAATCAGGTTTCTTTTCTGGAAGTAATAGCAGCATTTCATGCCCAACTTGTCAACAAGCTGGGTTTGCACCTGGCCAAGGACCTTACCACATGGAGGGGGGTCTGAGGAGAGGAGCAGACCCACCCTGAAGATGAGTAGAGACTGGTGGAGAGGAGGGAGCTTGAAATGGTGACCACACTCCCAGGTCCTGACATCCCAGTTCCTATAGTTCTGATTCTATGCCTCTTCTGCATCCTAATACCCTTCCCAGGAATATAAGCCAATATATTCCCTTTTGTGAATTAAACAATGTTGATGTGGACTTCCCTAGCCACTTGTAAGTAATCCCCACTTTACAACTGTAAATATTTTTCCTGTTCATTCCTAATTGAGGTCCTTACAGATTTATCCTTTTTTGTGTGTGCTGAAGTTTTCCTTTTGGAATTTTATAGATTCACAGGTTGTTGCCCAAATAGAGCATCTTTCACCAGAATTCTCTCCATGGCGACATGTTACAAAACTATGGTTCAGTATCCAAACCAGCCAGCTGACATTAGTGTAGTCCACAACTCCAGTTTTTTTTTTTTTAATTTTTAAAAGAGTACCTATCTGTGCTTACAGGTATAATTTAGAAACTATTGCCTCAGGAGACTTACAGCCTAATAAGGAAAACAGGCACAGGGCAATTATGTTCAGGTGTGACATATGAGACCTGGGAAGGTGCCATGTGCTCCCCTCTCTGAGTGCTGGCTGTGTTCCATTAAATCAGGTGCTTGGGCACATGTTCGCCCCCTAAGCCTCATGACAACCCTGTAAGCTTACTGCTAGCATCAGCACTCCTTTTACAGAGAGAAGGAAACCAAAGATCAAAGCAGAGCTAGAGTTTAAGCCCACTCAGCCTGTTTTCAGAGTGTTCTGCCCAAGCATTATGCAGTGGGATTAATAGCAGAGGGTAGAATTTTTCCTGAGCCTTTCTGGACCTTTCCTCAATGTACCACTCCTCTTTCCCCCTCATGCCCACTTCCTCTGTCATGAGTACTTGGGCTCCTGAGGCGAACCACTGTAACAGCCATATTTACAGCTCTCTCAGGCTGCAGTCTCTGGATGTGCCCCTCAAGAGATGCCATATTCCTCTATGCAGCAGGTGGGGCCAGAGGGGAGGCCATTTTCAAAAGTTGTTGATTGTAGAGTAAGGGCTCTAGCCTCCCTCTAGAGTGAGGGATTGTGTCTTGGTGGTTTAGTGCTAGAAAACAACAAACAAAAAACTACAAAAAGAGAAAAAAAAAACACAGGAGAAGAAAGCTTTGCACAGCAGAGGAATATGTTTACTTGTCAGTTCATGGCTTCAGGTTTCAGCACCAAGATGGTGAACATGGTGAAGATGTTGGAGGTACTGGGTCGAGTGGTACCCTTGGTGCCTCACTCTGGGGGTGGGCAGGGTGGTGGGCATTTAGGAGGACAGGGCTTGGCACAGGGCTTGGGAGGGGAGGGAGCTGGGCATGGAGGAGGGCACGGTGGGGGGCACAGCGAGGGGCATGGTGGGCACTTTGGTGGTGGTGGGCACTTCTCCCGTGGACACTTCTCAGAGCACCGTTGCAGAAGCTTCTTTAAACAGCTGGGTTGGCATTTGGCCTCACACTTTTGTTCACATCTGGGATCACAGTTCTTGGGCTCATTCTTGGGGTCACTAGATTTATTTTTATCATCACTCGACATTCTTTTTTTTGATTTTCTGGGCCCTGTAAAGAAATATGCAACAGGTGGTATGTGGGAGACCATACTGCAAGATAGGAGAGGACCAGCAATGCCTTCCCACTCATATCTCCTTCCCATCCTTGCTCTTATGAAAACTTTCCCAGGGTGGTTTGGGCTCTAGACCAAATTCTTATTGAAAGGCTGTCCTCTTGTCCTTGGAGTGGATGACATTTCTTGGTCTCTCCACCTTTACTCTGCTTTTTGTTCACTTACTCTTTCCTCCATTCCGAATCTCCCAATAGGAGTTCTCAACCTAGCATCCTGGAACCACCCCTCACCCATGATAAAATCATATTTAATCATATATTTATCAATTTAATTGCTATCTTTTGTAACACCCTGTGTTTTAATTCATCTAAATGTACTATTCTGAAGTCATAAGTTTGGTTAGACTGCTAAAGGCATTCATGGCATAACAAGGGTTTTAAAGAACTCCTTTAGGGCCACCTCCATCTGGAGATGGAACAAGAAGATATAATAATGGGTCTAGGGACTCAGGACACTTCTTTCAATCCTGTGTCCTGCCTAAGACCTCAAAGCCTTGATTTCTTCACTTGAGAACTTGGGATGGGAAGATAATTCAATTTCTACCATGGCTGAACTCCCATGGGCCACTATGGGACTCTTCCTCCCCATGAATACAGGAAAGGAAGAAATCAGGAGAGGAGGAGATGAGCTGGGAAATTCTAATTCTTCTGAAAACATGAATGTGAGAGCCACAAAATATGATTTTAATGAAGAATTTTTTTTTTCTCCCTCTGTTAAGTTTTGGCCTGAGCTAGGTCTTCTTCTATGGATGGTTTTACTTCCAGGTATGAACACGGCTTTTCAGTCCCTGAAAATACTTGCAAGTTGTATCTAACTGGTACACCTTTGGTTTCCTTTAAGAATATAAAGTAAACTTTTATCTAATTTAGTTTTAAAATCAGTATAGCTCTCTGGAGAAATAGATCATTAAATTAAACTCCAAATTTGTTAAGAATATCTCTTTCAAAGGGGATAAAGCTACCCCCTTTCTTGTTACCAAAAATGAGAGGAGGATTTCATTCAAAAATAGCCATCGTCTTAACCCTGTTCAATGCATGGGATGCTATAGGTCATTCTCAGGAAAGGAGAGAAAAAAGACGGCGCATTTCCAGTTGTCCAAATGCAACTCACCCTTTTGTATTGGTAGTGAACTTGACAAGTAGTCGAGTGAGGTGGGTGGTATTTCTGTGCTTGAGAAGGTGGATTTTCCCTCTGGCTCCTCTGTCCAGCTCTGAGGAAGCTAGGGGGTGGGGGAGGGAAAGCCCCAATTGTGACCTCATCACTGCATCATCAGGTAGCTATTGTTGTGTGACTCCAGAGCTCCCAGCTCAACTCAAGCCCTTGAGAATAGACTGCTTCTTCACCCCCCTTTGCTGTCTTTCAAAATTCATGCTGGTGAAATCAGACCATGGTGAATACTATTGAGTTCTAAGGATAAGAAGGCTCATTGTTGCTAGTAGCAGAAAAACTCTGTTTACACATGGTCTCCCTTTCCTCCCAAATTTTACCTCTTTTGAACTTGGTCCTCCACCTTTCTAGTAGAGCTTCCTGGATTGCTCACAGTCATTTTCATTCTCTTCTCCCTAGTTTCTAATACGAGAGTCTGAAACCTCTTTTTGCCACTCCACTCATCCTAAATTATTTCAGCTCTTTTTCTGTGTTTCTGCCTATATTTCACTGATTGTTGTGGTTTGCAATTTTTTTTTAATCAGGGAGTGGATATCTCTTGATGTCCAAGGTAAACTCTCCTTATTGTATAGAGCTTGAGTTGATATTCCTGACCAGTTCTGACATATTGTGTTAACCACAATTCCTGCCTTAGAGTAGACAGGTTTGCCTCTGAGAAAATTCCTTCCTTGCCTTTTCAAAGGCCTGGCCAGTGGATCTCTATGGCTGCACCAGGAGTGTGTCTGGGTGGTAGTAGGAGGTTGGTGTGGGAAAGACAAGTGGGTGGGATACATAGTGTCTTGGACTCAGGAAGTTCATCTTGGCTGATGACTTTTGGTTAAAATTGTGAAATGATTGTCTAAGGTGTTGACAGAGATTTCTGACAGCAAAGGGTGGGATGGACTAGTGGATGGGGCAGTGGAGCAAAAGATGCAGTAGCCTGTTTCAAAGAGATTATAAACATCTTGAAGTCTGAAGTAAGGTGGTGGTAGTGGTAGGAAAGGGTACTAATGAGAGAAGCATCATCAGAGAAGTGTATTTATAGGATTTAGTTAATGGGAAATTGAGAATAAAATTATGAAAGATGACTCCTGGGTGTTATTGTTAATGGGTGCTGAAGAAACAGAATATATTTGTGTTAGAAGATGAGTTTGAGTCTGAGCAGGTTGAGTGTGGTCACAGTGGAACATCTTAAACGGTTATTGGAAGTGTGACTCCTGCCTTGTGCCACTGAGCAGACTGAGACCTTGAGTTATATTCAGTAAAACAGGTGTTTGCTGAGTGGATAAGGATGAGAGAGGATTGGAGGAGAGAAAAGAAAAGGTACTGGGTAGGATGGGGAATCCCAGTATAGGGTTTATTTGGTATTTGCAAAGGATAAAGAACGTCATACAAAACTTAAACCCAAATGAATCCAAATGAAAGGGGAGAGTGGGCAGAATTTAACCCCCTGTCACTAGGATAAGTGTTGTACCCATTATCATGATATAGCCTACCCCTCCATCCTCATTTTCTTTGCTCTATAATTTTCGTAATTATGAGCTCTAGCTCTTCAAAGCTGTTGAGAAGCAATTTCTGCACCCATCTCAAGAGACTCAGCTCCATCTGCTGTTCAGCTCTGAAGCAAAGTTAGCAATCTGGTTATGGACAAGGCAGTTATTTGTGATAGTTATGTCAAAAGATGTGATTTTGACTGGCTATTGTCTAGCTATTTCCTCTTCACTCTCTCCTTTCTCCCCTCTCCTATTTCTTGCTCAAGAAATTCCCACTGAATGAAAGTATATCATCCATAGGACTTCTACTAGGACATTTGTCCTTATCTTTTCAGTCTTTAAAACCCTCCTCTAAAGGCCAAGACTCCTGGCACTATTACGTTTAGTCTCCTGGCTATCAGCCTCACCTTTGGTTCAGGGTTTGGTCAACAACTGGCTGACGGCAAGGCACTGCCGAGGTGAATAAAGAACAGCCTCTGGACCTGTTGGGTATCAGAGGAAAGGAGGCTTAAATGAGAGAAGAGTGGGTATCAAACCCCCAGGTTAAGAATGAGGACCCTGGAATCAGGCTCTGGGTTCAAATCCCACCATCATTTTTTTACTTACCACATGGCCCCTATGATTGACTTCACTTTCTAAATCTCAGTTGCTTCATCCACAGAATGTGATGATAATAATAACACCCATCTTAGGACTGTATGTAACTTATACTGAGCACTCATAACAGGCGCATTTCCAAGTGTAAAACCTACACTGTCACCCAGGACACTGTCTCATTCTACTTATGGGCTGCTGTGAAGATTAAATGAGATTCTATGAATAAAGAGCCCCCAGTAAATGTTTGCTGTGCATGTGCATTATTATTTTTGTCAGTGTTTTCCTGACTCTTTCATCCCTTGGCTTGCTGACTATCCTCCCTACCCCACAATCTCCCTGAAATCTCACTTCTCCATATCATTGTTTCCTGCCTTCCAGTTAACATTCCTGATGGTGTTTACAGGAAGAATAGATATTTCAGTATTCATAAATGATTTCAGTTTTGAGTAATTATGTAAGAGTTGATGTAAGTGTTATTGATAACAGATAGTAATTTAAACATCTACTAGTCCAAAAAAGCAGACCATTCAGCGGTTTATCTTTGTGAGCCTCAAGGCCTTGTCTGGCTGCATATTGTACCAGGACAGGGATTCTATGTGTCGGCAGTTTAACTTCACTTGGTTCTTCTCTCTGTTTTTTAGGTGAAGTCTTCTTTTTCTGTTTTTTTTTTCCCTCTGTGTAATTTTTGTCAAATAAACAGTCCTTATAAGATAGAGTCAAGAAATGACTCTATTCTTCCCGTTGGTGCCTGTTAAGACCTTCTTTGAGAGGCTGGTTCTTCCCTTCCTCCTGGGAAAAATCTCCAGAGTATGAGAGACTTTTAGAATCATGCTTAGACAATAAGTTCTCTGGTCACTTCTATTAATTGTAAACAATCTTATTTTAGTAATCAGAAGGTATATTTGCTGGAATTAAGATGGTGGAGAAGTAGGGGGACCCTGGGATTTCCTCATCCTTCAAGCCCAGCTGCATTGAGGTCAGATCACTTGGAACACTGAGAAAATTGATCTGTGGAGTTGTAGAAGGATCTCCACAGTTAGAGAGAGACAGCTTGGCAGGTGTGAGCTGTGTAGAAGTGAATTGGGTGGGGGGGGGGAATGACAGTGCCATTGAGGGGAGGGAACCCTTTTTGTGGAGAGACAAAAGGCAGAGAAAAAGGGGGGGGAGTGAGAAAATGCGGCATAGAGTTAGCACAAGAGGAAAACCTCTCTGGACCACAGAGTGGGGAGCAATAAGTACCGACTGTTGCAGGTTTTTGTTTGTTTGTTGCAAACAGCATTTGGAGCTCAAACTCTGAGGTTTGGGAAGTGCATGACTTTCCTGGAGTGGAACTGTTGTGTGTGCTCCTAGAGAGAAGGAGGGAGCTGACCCGGGAGTGCATTGCATGGTGTAGGGATCACCATGCACACCAGGAAAGAACATTTCCCTTCCTGGAGTACTCTTGGAAGAGGGTACATTGCCTCCCCAAGGATGAAAGACTTACAGGTGCCAGTAAAAAGCCTTTCATCAGCAGGGAACAGAGGTGCCCCAGAAGGAATATAACCTTTGCTGCTATTAGCAGGGCTACACCGTAGATTCTCCACACTATAAAGGCAAGAGACTTTTTCACCGACAAGAATTCAGACACAGAATGGAGAAGCTCTACTCTGGAGGAGAGTGGGCAGACCGTGCAGTGCCAGGTCCTTAAAGGGTTCAGATTTTGAAGCCCAGCCACATGCCAAAGAAAAACATGGGAGAGCTGTGGTGCAGGGCAAGCTGACTCTTCTTGCTATTCTGTGAGGGCTGCATAAACAGTGGGGGTGTGAGATCCCTAGTCTGTGGATGAGAGATTGGGGTCGTTCCATTTCCCCCCCAAATCCAACACAGTGGGACATCAGAGAGCATCACAGTGACTCCCAGTGGAGGCTGGACCTGCTTATAAAAAACCCTGCCCTTCTGTGCCTAGCAACTGCTTATTTAGTGGGGCGAGACATTCTGACCCAGTACACTGGACCTCTCCTCCAGAAGACCAGCACAGTCAACAGCCTCCATGTACCAGGACTTTAAAATGACACCTACAGCCCTTTCTTTTTTTCTTTCTTTCTCTCTTTCTTTCTTTCAGAATCAGGCTCATAGTTTCTTGTGTGTTTTTTGGGGGGATTTTTTGTTTGTGTTTTTTTTCCTTTTATTCTTTTTTTGGATTAGTCTTATTCTTTTTTTCTTCCTTTTTTTTTTCTTTTCTTCCTCTTTTTTTTTCTCTTCATTTCCTTTATCTTTCCTTGGAATCACCCTTATAGGGTATTTTTTATTTTCTGTTTAATGTTTTTTTTGGTCCACTTTCCTTTTTTCTTTTTTTTTGGATCAGGCTTACTCCGCCTTTTTTCCAGGGTTACTTCAACAAACAAATCAAAGCACGCCTAGTTAAAGGTCAAAAAACTCCACCACTGCAAGCAAGCAGGTGCTCTGCAGAGAAATGGCCAGTGGTAAAGAGCAGCCAAAATGCAACATCAGAGTGCACACAGCATACACCAGAAATACTTTCTGAAATGCCAGACCCTGGACAATGTATGACCCCCCCCCCTTTTTTTTGGAGTTTCCCTGTCTCTCTTTTTTTTATACTTTAACTTTATTTTTTATTTTTTAAAATTTACATCCAAATTAGTTAGTATATAGTGAAGCAATGATTTCAGGAGTAGATTCCTTAATGCCCCTGACCCATTTAGCCCATTCTCCCTCCCACAACCCCTCCAGAAACCCTCAGTTTGTTCTCCATATTTATGAGTCTCTTTTGTTTTGTTCCCCTCCCTGTTTTTATGTTATTTTTGTTTCCCTTCCCTTATGTTCATCTGTTTTGTCTCTTAAAGTCCTCATATGAATGAAGTCATATGATTTGTGACTTCTCTGACTAATTTCACTTAGTGTAATACCCTCTAGTTCCATTCACGTAGTTGCAAATGGCAAGATTTCATTCTTTTTGATTGCCTAGTAATACTTCATTGCATATATATACCACATCTTCTTTATCCATTCATCCACCGATGGACATTTGGGCTCTTTACATACTTTGGCTACTGTTGATAGTGCTGCTATAAACATGGGGTGCATGTGTCCCTTCGAAACAGCACACTCGTATCCCTTGGATAAATGCCTAGTAATGCAATTGCTGGGTCGTAAGTTCTATTTTTAGTTTTTTGAGGAACCTCCATGCTGTTTTCCAGAGTGGCTGCACCAGCTTGCATTGCCACCAACAATGCAAAAGAGATCCTCTTTCTCCGCATCCTCACCAACATCTGTTGTTGCCTGCATTGTTAATGTTAGCCATTCCGACAGGTGTAAGGTGTTATCTCATTGTGGTTTTGATTTGTATTTCCCTGATAATGAGTGATGTGGAACATTTTTTAATGTGTCGGTTGGCCATCTGGATGTCTTCTTTGAAGAAGTGTATATTCATGTCTTTTGCCCATTTCTTCATTGTATTATTTGTTTTTGGGGTGTTGAGTTTGATAAGTTCTTTGTAGATTTTGGATACTAACCCTTTATCTGATATGTCATTTGCAAATATCTTCTCCCATTCTGTCAGTTGCTTTTTAGTTTTGCTGATTGTTTCCTTTGCTGTGCAGAAGCTTTTTATTTTGATGAGGTCCCAGTAGTTCATTTTTGCTTTTGTTCCTCTTGCCTCCAGAGATGTGTTGAGTAAGAAATTGCTGCTGGCAAGATCAAAGAGGTTTTTGCCTGCTTTCTCCTTGAGGATTTTGATGGCTTCCTGTCTTACACTGAGGTCTTTCATCCATTTTGAGTTTATTTTTGTGTATGGTGTAAGAAAGTGGTCCAGGTTCATTCTTGTGCATGTCACTGTCCAGTTGTCCCAGCACCATTTGCTGAAGAGACTGTCTTTATTCCATTGGATATTCTTTCCTGCTTTGTCAAACATAAGTTGGCCATATGTTTGTGTGTCCATTTCTGGGTTCTCTATTCTACTCCATTGATCTGAGTGTCTGTTCTAGTGCCAGTACCATACCGTCTTGATGATTACAGCTTTGTAGTATAGCTTGAAGTCTGGGGTTGTGATGCCTCCTGCTTTGGTTTTCTTTTTCAAGATTGCTTTGGCTATTCTGGGTCTTTTCTGGTTCCATACAAATTTTAGGATTATTTTCTCTAGCTCTGTGAAGAATGCTGGTGTTACTTTGATAGGGATTGCATTGAATATGTAGATTGCTTTGGGTAGTATTGACATTTTAACAATATGTGTTCTTCCTGTCCAGGAGCATGGAATCTTTTTCCATTTCTCTGTGTCTTCTTCAATTTCTTTCATAAGCTTTCTATAGTTTTCAGTGTATAGATTTTTCACCTCTTTGGTTAGATTTATTTCTAGGTATTTTATGGTTTTTGGTGCAACTGTAAATAGGATCGATTCTTTGATTTCTCTTTCTGTCATTTCATTGTTGGTGTATAGGAATGCAACCGATTTCTGTGCATTGATTTTATATCCTGCAACTTTGCTGAATTCATGAATCAGTTCTAGCAGTTTTTTGGTGGAATCTTTTGGGTTTTCCATGTGGAGTATGTCATCTGCGAAGAGTGAAAGTTTGACCTCCTCCTGGCCAATTTGGATGCCTTTTATTTCTTTGTGTTGTTTGATTGCAGAGGCTAAGACTTCCAATACTATGTTGAATAACAGTGGTGAGAGTGGACATCCCTGTCTTGTTCCTGACCTTAAGGGGAAAGCTCTCAGTTTTTCCCCATTGAGGATGATATTAGTGTTGGGTCACTCATATATGGCTTTTATCATCTCGAGGTATGATCCTTTTATCTCTACTTTCTTGAGGGTTTTTGTCACGAAAGGATGCTGTATTTTGTCAAATGCTTTCTCTGCATCTATTGAGTGCATCATATGGTTCTTGTCCTTTCTTTGATTGATGTGATGAATCATGTTAATTGTTTTGCAGATATTGAACCAGGCTTGCATCCCAGGTATAAATCCCACTTGGTCGTGGTGAATGATTTTTTAAATGTATTGTTGGATCCAGTTGGCTAATATCTCATTGAGGATTTTTGCATCCATGTTCATCAGGGAAATTGGTCTATAGTTCTCCTTGTTAGTGGGGTCTCTGTTTGGTTTTGGAATCAAGGTAATGGTGGATTCACAGAAAGAGTTTGGACATTTTCGTTCCATTTCTATTTTTTAGAACATCTTCAAGAGACTAGGTGTTAACTCTTCCTTAAATGTTTGGTAGAATTCCCCTGGAAAGCCATCTGTACCTGGACTCTGGTATTTTGGCAGATTTTTGATTACTAATTCGATTTCCTTACTGGTTATGGGTCTGTTCAAATTTTCAATTCCTTCCTGTTTCAGTTTTGGTAGTGTATATGTTTCTAGGAATTTGTCCATTTCTTCCAGATTGCCCAACTTATTGGCATAAAATTGTTTATAATAGTCTCTTATTATTGTTTTTATTTCTGTTGTCTTGGTGATGATCTCTCCTCTTTCATTCTTGATGTTACTTATTTGGGTCCTTTCCTTTTTCTTCTTGATCAAACTGGCTAGTGGTTTATCAATTTTGTTAATTCTTTCCAAGAGCCAGCTTCTGAGGTTTCATTGATCTGTTCTACTGTTTTTTTTGGTGTCGATACCATTAATTTCTGCTCTGATATTTATTATTTCCTGTCTTCTGCTGGTTTTAGGTTTTATTTGCTGTTCTTTTTCCAGCTCATTAAGGCGTAAGGTTAGGTTGTGTATCTGAGATCTTTCTTCCTTCTTTTTTTTAATTTTTTAATTTTTTTAACGTTTATTTATTTTTGAGACAGAGAGAGACAGAGCATGAACAGGGGAGGGGCAGAGAGAGAGGGAGACACAGAATCAGAAACAGGCTCCAGGCTCTGAGCTGTCAGCACAGAGCCCGACGCGGGGCTTGAACTCACGGACCGTGAGATCATGACCTGAGCCGAAGTTGGACGCTTAACCGACCAAGCCACCCAGGCGCCCCCTTTCTTCCTTCTTTAGGAAGGCCTGGATTGCTATATACTTTCCTCTTATGACTGCCTTTGCTGTGTCCCAGAGGTTTTGTGTTGTGGTGCTATCATTTTCATTGACTTCCATATACTTTTTAATTTCTTCTTTAACTGCTTGGTTAGCCATTCATTCTTTAGTAGGATGTTCTTCAGTCTCTAAGTATTTGTTAACGTTTCCAAATTTTTTCTTGTGGTTGATTTCAAGTTTCATAGCATTGTGGTCTAAAAATATGCATGGTATGATCTCAATCTTTTGTACTTACTTAGGGCTGATTTGTGTCCCAGTATATGGTCTATTCTGGAGAACATTCTGTGTGCACTGGAGAAGAATGTATATTCTGCTGCTTTAGGATGAAATGTTCTGAATATATCTGTTAAGTCCATCTGGTCCAATGTGTCATTCAAGGCCATCATTTCCTTGTTGATTTTTTGATTAGATGATCTGTCCATTGCTGTGAGAGGGGTGTTGAAGTCTCCTACTATTATGGTATTACTATCGATGAGTTTCTTTATGTTTGTGATTAATTGATTTATATATTTGGGCACTCCACATTTGGTGCATAAATGTTTACAATTGTTAGGTCTTCTTCGTCTATAGATCCCTTGATTATGATATAATACCCTTCTGCATCTCTTGATACAGTCTTTATTTTAAAGTCTAGATTGTCTGATATAAGTATGGCTACTCCGGCTTTCTTTTGTTGACTATTAGCATGATAGATGGTTCTCCATCCCCTTATTTTCAATCTGTAGGTGTCTTTAGGTCTAAAGTGGGTCTCTTGTAAACAGCATATAGATGGGTCTTGTTTTCTTATCCATTCTCTTACCCTATGTCTTTTGATTGGAGCATTGAGTCCATTGACATTTAGAGTGAGTACTGAAAGATATGCATTTATTGTCATTATGATGCTTGTAGAGTTGGAGTTTCTGGTGGTGTTCTCTGGTCCTTTCTAATCTTTTGTTGCTTTGATATATATATATATATATATATATATTAAATAAAATATATATGTATTTTCATCTTTTCTCCCCTCAAAGAGTCCCCCTTAAAATTTCTTGCAGGGCTGGTTTAGTGGTCACAAACTCCTTTAATTTTTGTTTGTCTTGGAAACTTTTCATCTCTCCTTCTGTTTTGAATGGCAGCCTTGCTGGATAAAGAATTCTTGGCTGCATTTTTTTTTTTTTTTTTCTGATTCGGCACACTGAATATATCCCACCACTCCATTCTGGCCTGCCAAGTTTCTGTGGATAGGTCTGCTGCAAACCTGATCTGTCTTCCCTTGTAGGTTAGGGACTTTTTTTCCCTTGCTGCTTTCATGATTCTGTCCTTGACTGAGTATTTTGTGAATTTGACTATGATATGCCTTGTTGATGGTCGGTTTTTGTTGAATCTAGTGGGAGTCCTCTGTTCTTCCTGGATTTTGATGTCTTTCCCCAGGCTAGGAAATTTTTCTGCTATGATTTGCTCACATAATCTTTCTACTCCTATTTCTCTCTCTTCCTCCTCTGGGACCCCTATGATTCTGATGTTCGTTTTTAATGAGTCACTGACCTCTCTAATCCTTAAATGGTGCTCTTTTGCCTTAATCTCCCTCTTTTTTCTTGCTGCTTTATTCTCTATAAGTTTGTCCTCTATATTGCTGATTCTCTGTTCTGCCTCATCCATCCTTGCCACCGCTGCATCCATCCGTGATTGCAGCGCAGTTATAGCATTTGTAATTTCATTCTGGCTATTTTTTACTTCTTTTATCTCTGCAGAAAGGGATTCTAATCTATTTTTGACTCCAGCTACTATTTTTATTATCGTGATTCTAAATTCTGGTTCAGACATCTTGCTTGTGTCTGTGTTGGTTAAATCCCTGGCTGTTGTTTCTTCATGCTCTTTCTTTTGGGGTGAATTCCTTCGTTTTGTCATTTTGAAGGGAGGAAAGGAATTAAAGAGGTAGAAAAACTGAAATTAAAAAAATTAAAATTAAAAATTAAAAATGCACACACAAAAATCGAATAGATAGATGATGCTAGATCCTAGGTGTGTTTTGGTCTGGGTGTAGAAAGTGGTTTGACAGATTAGAGAAACAAACAAAAAAAACCCCAAAAAACAAAAAAACAAAAAAAAAGGGGGGGAGAGAAAAATAGGAAATTGTTTGAGAATTTGAAAAAATATATACAGTAAAGTAGACTAAAATACACAAAAGTAGAGAATATAGTAGAAAAACTTATAGAAAAATATTTTTAATAAAAATTAAAAAGAAATATGAATTTTTTCTGTGTTTAAGAAAAAAGAAAGGACACGAAAAAGAGAAAAAAGGTAAAAAAGGAAAAAAGAAAATAAATAAAAGAAATCATTTGAAAATTTGAAAAAGTGAATACACTGTAGTAGACTGAAATAAAATGATGGGAATAAGATAGAATTTGAAAAAAATTACATACAAGCAAAAAATATAGTAATAAAAATTAAATAAAAATATTTTTAAAAGAAATTGAAAGTAAAAATGAAGTGTTTCTCTTTCTACATTCAAGAAAAAGAATAGAAATGAAAAATAGAAAAAAGAAAAAGAAAGAACAAAAAGGAAATTGAAAATTTGAAAAGGTGAGTACACTGAAGTAGACTAAAATAAAATGATGGGAGTAAAGTAGAATTTGAAAAAATTTACACAAAAGTAAAAAATACAGTAATAAAAATTAAAGAGATATTTTTAATAAAAATTGAAAATAAAGATGAGTTTTTTCTCTTTCTGTATTCAAGAAAAAGAAAAGAATTGCAAAAGAGAAAAAGGAAAAAGAGAGAGAGAAAAAATTGAATAGATGAACCTACTAACAGATTGAAGTAGGACTGAAATTGCTTCTTTTTCCCCTAGAGGTCAGTCCATGTAGCTCTTTATAGTCCATAAATTAAGCAGGCGGTGAGGTTTGTGTTCTTGAAGAGCGAAGTTGGCCCAGTTGGGCAGGCCTCGGTGTAACAGCTCTGCTCTCCACTAGATGGCGCTGCTAGCCTACTGGGGTGGATTGTTGCAGTGCTCGTTAGTGCACATGTGCATGCGCGTGAGCGGGAGCGGTGAAAAATGGCACCACCCTGACACCCAGTCTGCTCTCCCGGATCAGCAATTGCGCACTGGTCCTCCGTCTTCAGCTCTCATCCACTCCCCACTTATCCATTCTCTGTGACCAGGCCCCAGGCAGTACCTCTCTCCCAAGTTTTGTCTCAGAGGCTGTTTTCCCCAGCCCCTTACTTCTGAAGGACTGCGTCTTTGACCCGCTCCACCCCTCTGCGGGAGGGTCTCACCGAGCAATGGCCAAATGAGACATGGCCAAATGTCGGCTGCACCCAGGATGAACCTGCTAACAGATTGAAGTAGGACTGAAATTGCTTCATTTTCCCCTAGAGGTCAGTCTATGTAGCTCTTTATAGTCCATAAATTAAGCAGGTGGTAAGGTTTGTGTTCTTGAAGAGCGAAGCTTGCTGGACACTGCTGTTGCCGGTGCCCCGAGACTGAGGCCAGGTGCCAGCCTGCCCCCAAAAAGATTGTGAGACAGTGTAGCCTCAGCCTGTCAGGGATGGTGGAAAATCACAACACACATCTGGCACCAGGCTTCACCCTCAACAACCTTGCTCCAGCACCAGTGAATGTGGCTGCCTTCCGGGGTCTGCTGGGACCAGGTGGCTTCAATCTGTCCAGCAGTGGAACCTCTTTTCCCTGTGTGGCCCGAGAACCTCCCAGGCCCCACTCTGTTCCTGGGGATTCACCTTTCCCACCAGAGCACCACTAGGTATCGAGCTGCGGAGTTGCAGCCTTTGCACTCCCCTTGTTTACAGCCTTAATGGAATTTAAACCCTCTCCTTTCTCCCTTTTTAGTTTAGTCCCTGCAGCTGTTTCCAATTTTCCACTTTCTCTCCAGCTGCTTTTGAGGAGGGGTGCTTTTCCGCATGCTACCCCCCTCCCCAGTCTCCATCCTTTCTCCACCCACAAAAGGGGTTCCCTACCTTTCAGGGCTTCTTGCTCCCCAAGTTCAGCTCTTTGTGTCGTGTACCTGCTGAAATCTGTGGTTCAGGTTGTGTAGTTTGTTGTGTTAATCTTGCAATCAGTTTTCTAGGTGTGTAGGATGGTTTAGTGTTGGTCTGGCTGTATTTCATGGACGCGAGACACAAAATTCTTCCATGTATTCCACCATCTTGGCTTCTTTTCGACCCCCTTTTAATATAGCAGTACTCTCAGGTGCAGGAAACATAAAAAGCTTTTAAAATACACAAAAGACAGAAACGTAGCCAAAATGACAAGACAAAGGATTTCCCTCCTCCCCCCTAAAAAAGGACAAGAAGAAATCATAGCCAGGGACTTGCTCAAAACAGATATAAGCAATATATCTGGACAAAAATTTAGAACAGTCATAAGACTACTAGCTGGGCCTGAAAAAATCATAGAAGACACCAGAGAAACCCTTGCTACAGAGATCAAAGACCTAAGAACTAGTCAGGATGAAATTTTAAAAAAATGCTATAACAGAAATGCAAAACTGATGGATATAGTCACCATGAGGATGGAAGACGCAGAGGAAAGAATAGGTGATATAGAAGATAAAATGGAAAAATAGTAAGCTGAAAAAAGAGAGAAAGGAAATTATTACATCATGAGGGGACACTTAAAGAACTTAGTGATTCCATGAAACAAGACGATATTCATATCATCAGAGTCCCAGAAGAAGAGCAAGAAAAAGGGACAGAAGGCTTAATTGAATGACAGATGGGAACTTCCCTAATCCGGGGAAGGAAACAGGCTTCAAGCCAAGAGGCACAGAGAACTCCCTTCCAAATCAATAAAAACCGGCCAACACCATGGTGTATCATAGTGAAACTTGCAAAATACAAGGTAAAGAGAGAATTCTGAAAGCAGTTAGGGACAAACTGTCCTTAACTTACAAGTGTAGACACACTTATAAGGTTAGCAGCAGACCTTTCCACTGAAACTTGGTCAAAAAGGAGTGGCAGGAAATATTCAATGTTCTGAATGGGAAAATATGCAGCGAAGAATCCTTTATCCAGCAAGGCTGTCATTTAGAATAGAAGGAGAAATAAAGAGTTTCCCAGACAAACAAAAACTAAAGGAGTTTGTGACCACTAAACCAGCCCTGCAGATATTTTAAGGAGGACACTCTGCATGGAGGAAAAAAAAAAAAGAAGACCAAAGAAACAAAGACTACAAATGACCAGAGAACATCACCAGGAACGCTAACTCTATGTTAACACACTGAGACTAAGTTAATATTTTACCATAATCACTGTGACTGTAAATGGATTAAATCTTCCAATCAAAAGACATAGGGCATTAGAATGGATAAAAAAACAAGACCCATCTATATGCTGCCTACAAGAGACTCACTTTAGATCTAAAGACACAGGCAGATTGAAAGTGACAGGATGGAGCACCATATACCAGGTTAGTGGATGTCAAAGAAAGTTAGAACAGCCATACTTATATCAGAAAAACTAGATTTTAAAACAAAGACTGTAACAAGAGATGAAGTAGGGCACTGTATCATAATTAAAGGGTCTATCCATAAAGAAGATCTAGCAATTGTAAGTATTTAGACCCCCAACTTAAAAGAACCCAAATATATTAACCAATTAATAACAAATATAAAGAAACTCATAGGTAATAAGGCCGTAATAGTAGGCCACTTACAACAATGGACAGATCATCTAAGCAGAAAATAAACAAGGAAACAATGGCTCTGAATGATACACTGGGTTAGATGGACTTAACAGATATATTCAGAACATCGTATCCTAAAGCAGCAGAATACACATTCTTCTCGAATGCACATGGGACATTCTTCAGAATTGAGCACGTACTGGGTCACAATTCAGGCCTCCAAAATACAAGATTGGATCATGCCATGCATATTTTCTGACCACAACACCATGAAACTTAAAGTCAATCACAAGAAATGGCTAAACTTAACAACTCAGGAAACAACAGATGTTGGCAAGGTTGTGGAAAAAAGGGAACCCTCTTGCACTGGGAAGCTACTCTGGAGAACAGTATGGAGGTTCCTCAAATTAAAAATAGAACTACCCGGGGCGCCTGGGTGGCGCAGTCGGTTAAGCGTCCGACTTCAGCCAGGTCACGATCTCGCGGTCCGTGAGTTCGAGCCCCGCGTCAGGCTCTGGGCTGATGGCTCGGAGCCTGGAGCCTGTTTCCGATTCTGTGTCTCCCTCTCTCTCTGCCCCTCCCCTGTTCATGCTCTGTCTCTCTCTGTCCCAAAAAAAAAAAAAAAAAAATAGAACTACCCTACAAACCAGGAACTGCAGTACTATGTATTTATCCAAAGGATACAAAAATGATGATTTGAAGGAGCACATGCACCCCAATGTTTTGTGGCAACAATATCAACAATTGCTAAATTATGGAAAGAGCCCAAATGTTCATCGACTGATGTATGGGTAAAGTGATGTGGTATATATATACAAAAAAAGATTAAAAAAATGAAATCTTTCCATTTGCAACAACGTGGATGGAACTAGAGTGTATTATGCAAGGCAAAACAAGACAGTCAGAGGAAGACAAGTATCATATGATTTCGCTCATACGTAGAATTTAAGAAACAAAACAGATGAACATGGATGAAGGGAAGGAAATATAAAATAAAAACAGAAAATGAAGCAAACCATAAGAGGCTCTTAAATACAGACAACAAATTTAGAGTTGCTGTACAAGAGGTGGGTGGGGGAATAGGCTAATTAGGTGATGAGAATTAAGGAGGACATTTGTTGGGGGTGAGCACTGGGTGTTATATGTAAGTGATGAACCTCTGGTTCTACTCCTGAAACCAATACTGCACTGTATATTACCTAACTTGAATTTAAATAAATAAATTGTTAAAAAAGAGAAGGTATAGTTCCTGAACATTGGATTTCCTTCTCTCTCCATCTTGGGACCAGAAAGGAGAATATCTTCTCTATTTGTTTTTTTGGAGTTTCTCCTCCTCTTCTCTCATTCACCCAGCTGCCCCTGGTTTTAGGAAAGGGATTGCAGAGGGAGGAGACATAAGGAATAGACAAGTTCTTACATGATTGATACTGTTCTGATGTCCTGATGCTTATGAGATTTCTGGGCTTGATAGTGATTAAACCTGACCTTTTCACTTGTGGTGAATTGGAATGTTCTTCAGGGGACCCATCCACCCCTACTTGGGGTGTTGATCACAGTGCTGATTTCATATGGCTCCTACAGCACCTAGGCATTTGGCAGTTCCTCTCTCCAGCTTCTCTCTGTTGTGATTACCTCCCCTCCAGGCAACACTCTTTGATAGGATTTCACACAGCCCAAGCAGCCAGCTCTCTCTCTCCTGGGCCATAGGTGGCCCATGGGAAACACTCATAATCCTTCCTTTCTGTTTTCAATTACTGTTGGTGATGTTTTCCTGATGTTATGCATTTTTGCTCATTTTATTTATTAGGTGATAGAAGTTCTATGACATCTTCATGAACATGGTTCTGTATTGATCCAGTTTGACTTTGCCGCAGTATTTGACAGTATTGTGTTCTCTTTTTCACCTCTTTCACCTTGGGCTCCTCTATTATCTGGATGGTGCCACATTTCTCTGGCCTCATCTACCCTCCTCCATGAAAAGATCCTCTTCCTCCTCTGCTCAATCCTTTCAACCTCACCTGGCTCCATTCATTTGACACATTGTTGCTGACCTCATTTTCTCTCACTGCTTTCTACCACCTTTATTGCCAAAGAAATCCAAAGCCCACACTCTTCCTTCTTTTCCATGACTACATGTTCACATTCATTGGATGTACTTTGGCACCTCAAACTGATTTCACAAAATCAGAATGTGTCACCTTCCACATCTTTTCTAACATGTTCTCTTGTGTGCTCCAACTCTGCGAAGCATGTTCTCATATACTGAGACTTCTAGTTCAGAAACTCAGGATCATCCAGCCTCTGCCTCCCATTCAGTCTTACACCAAATGTGCTAGCAGCACCTGCCAGTTATATTTCCTGAACCACAGGTTTGTGTTCCAGTCTGGCATTGGGAGCCACCATGAGCATTTCTCTTCCGTGGGCCCCATCAGCCTCATGGTAACTGCTGTTGCTTCATTGAACTTGTCATTGTCACAGGTCTCTCAAAGTGTCCCAGCTCTAATTCATCCTCCACAGCACTCTCACAGCGAATTTTAGGAGAGAAAATGCAATATACCAACAAACTGAAGATGAGGCCAAAGAGTCTCAAAAGTTGGGTCTACAAAATTCTTCCACCTCAGTTTTCTACCTTTACCATAGATTCTGGGGTTAAACTACTTGTGGTTCCCAAAACGTGCTGGTGCTGGGCTTTTTTGACTCTGTGCCTTTTTCTGTCAGTCACTTCCTCCCTCCTCCCACTCCTTCCTCCCTCTTTATTCCTCTCTCCTCGAACTTCTAGGACATTTGTCCTGGGCATGCTTTACCTGACCCTCCCAGGCTGTTAGTTGTCTGAGCCAGGCTCATTCTAAGATTCATCTCCACATTGCCTACTTATTTCCCAATTTCTCTTCCTCAAATTATAGGCTAGTCTAGGACATCAACAAATACTTATTTTTATCTCTGTACTCCTAGTCCCTACCACACAGCCCAGCACGTCTTGGTCACTCAGTAATTGATGCTTATTATCAATGAAGAGATGCAGCAATATTTCAGTAGCTTTGCCGTTGCTCTTCTCTTAAACTGAAATTCCTCCCCGCTCTTGTCTGATTGATGTTTACTATTTTTTTTCACCTTCTAATTCATCCTGAAAACTCTGCCTTCCATTCAGACATCCCTGGGCCCCACCTGCTATAGTCAAGAGATGCTACCTCTGAACATCCCCCATGCACTCCCTACAACTTGGTGCCCTCACCAGTTCTGCTGGGAGGCAGTGGATGTGTACACATATGTCTACTGCCTCACAGGATGCTCTGCTCCATGAAAGGGCCTTCTTATTCTTCTTTGCATCTTCAGTGCTAGCCCAGGACCTGATATATAATAGATGCTCAGTGAATGTTTGGGTAATAAATGGATAAACAAGACAAAATCTAGCAAGGGAGTTAAGAATAAAGTAAACTGTTTGTCAGAGGAGGGAGATCTGGATTCATGAAGGTGGGGGTGATAGTGAGGAGATCTGTCTCCAAGCACTGGCTTCCATCATCAGTTCAGAGACTCTGGGAGGCAGGCACCATTGGACCTTATGGGCTGGAAATCCCAGACCACCCATATTCATCCAGGATACAGCTCCCATCTGGGTCAGGGACCCAAGCAAGCAGAGGTGGACTCACATGTCACTCTTGTGTCCCAGGCTTGAGGATCAATCTTTTCTTCCCTGGAACTAGTGCCCCCTTTGCCCTGAACCTCTCTTCCCTCCCCCCTGCCATACACGCCCAAGCCCCTTGCCTGTAGAGACTTGCTTCGGGAGTAGAGGGAGGACACAGGACAGGGTACACTTGGAAGGGCATCAGCGGACATGGTGGCTTTTAGGCAGTGGGAAAGTGGGAGTCATTCTCCTGAATGAAGCCCCCCACCCCACTCCCTCTGCAGTGACCCATATTCTTCTCAGGTTCTTCCCAAGGCTTTTCAACCAGCTTCTGTTTCCTGTGTGCTACTGTGACTGTGTCACCTATCCATTTCCCTGCAGGAGGGAAAAATCTGGGGTCTTGCTGAGACAGATATTTGAATGGAAAGAACAGAGATGAAGAGAAGCCCTATCTGTGAGCTGGGTGCCTACTGCAGGCTCAATCTCTGTACATGCAATAAAAGACTGGGGACCAATTTTCTTCACTGAAGGTGTGACTGCCAAGTCAGGAAATTCTGGGGCAATTTCAGATGATTTAGAACATTTCTTATCAATTTTGGAATCATCTTTTCTTTACAAGGTCTTCATATTTTTGGTAACAGGAGGGAGAGAACAGTTTTCCTAATGATCTTTTACCACCAGGAGTCAGCACAGGTTGGGCTAGCAACAGCTGGAAGAGCCAGCCCAGTCTAATCAGAAGATAGAAGGGGAAGGAGGCACCCATTGGGCTCCAGGGATAATCCTGAGAGTACTCTGGTCTAATCCCTCTTGTTTCCTAGAAAGCAATGAGGGATCTTGGGGCAAGCTGAGGGCAAATTACAGGCTGACGTGCATGCACACACTCACACACACACACACACACACACACACAGGTGGAATATGTGTGATATTTCTTGGACACTACTGGCTACCCAAGAACAAAGGAAAGGTTTAAGTACTTGCCATGGTAATGTGGGAAACTAAGGCAAATAAAAAATTAAATTCCCTTACTGCCTATAGCCTATTGACAAGTCCTTGAAACTGGCAGAGTGACTTCCCTCTAAGAGCTCAGCTGCTTCAATGATGACACTTTGCTAGGGGCAAAGAGAACCTTAGCTTAACATTATCCAAACCTTGAGGATCCTGCAAGTCTACCTCCTGTATCTCAACTGCCCCAAGATATATACTTGCAACCATACTCCAAGCTTATAGCCCCCCAATATGCATATGAAGGGTCTCATGACTGAACTTTTATTAAATGGTAATAATTTGTGCTTCCCTAGAAATAGCTAGCCCCTCAAGGTCCTGGAAACCTTGCTTCCAAAATTCCTTAGAGACTGACTCTATCCCTGCCTCTTCCCAGCCTGAGGGTATATAATGAGTTACCTGTCACGACCCCAGTACATCTCTTCCTGCCCACAGGCCCTGTCCCTGAGCTTTTTTTTTTTTTTTTAATGTTTATTCATTCTTGAGAGAGAAAGAGCATGAGCAGCGGAGGGGCAGAGAGAGAGGGAGACAGAATCTGAAGTAGGCTCTAGGCTCTGTGCTGTTAGCACAGAGCCTGACACGGGGCTGGAACTCACAAACTGTGAGATCATGACCTGAGCCGAAGTTGGCATTTAACAGACTGATCAGGTGCTCCTGTCCCTGAGCTTTAATAGAATCACCTTTTTGCACCAAAGACATCTTCAAGAATTCTTTCTTGGACGTCAGCTCTGGACCACCCCACAAACCCCCTCGCCACCACCCCAAAACTTCATCAGAAGAATCTGGGATGGGTCACTTAACTGCCTGTGGGAAGCCAATGGACTGTGAAGGTTTTATACTTGGAACCCATGACAGCTGGAATTTTGTGGGGCTGTGGGTGCTCTATGGGTGAAGGAGGTGCATGAGGGGGGCCTCAAGTCTGAATTTGGGTGGTGGCCTCAGAGGCTGCATGTCTGCTTCAGTGGACATTCCTGGGGGCACCGTGGGCACTGCACTTGAGGCGTCCATGCTGGCTGGGGCCAGTGGGCAGTGTTCAAGGACCTGAGGAGTATTGCTCCTTTATTGCTGCTGTGATGACATCTCTCTTGAAGTCTTAACAGAAACCTTTCATTGGTGGGCTGAGAACTCACAACGGGATAATATCCATGAGGGACCCAGAGGGGAGGGGTGTCTCTCTGCCAGCTCCCACATTTTCTTACCCTCTGTGATTGCCCTCTGTCTCCTGGAGTTAGCTACAATCACAGGAACCACCATGGCCACATCCACCAGAAATCCATTTCAGAACATGGACCCTGTGCCTACCTCCTGGAGCTGCTTATCATTGTGTCTGTCCTGTCAGACCCACCTTTTTATAGGACCCCTTATAGTTAGAGGAATATTGGTATCTGAAACAACTCAGGACGAGAGAGACGAAGATGGGACAGAAACAGAACATTGGACTGTGTAAAAACTGCTTTAAAAAGGAGTAAGGAGGGGCACCTGGGTGACTCATTCGGTTAGGCATCTGACATTAGCTCAGGTCATGATCTCACAGCTTGTGACTTCGAGCCCTGAGTCGGGATCTGTGCTGACAGCTAGGAGCCTGGATCCTGCTTCGGATTCTGTGTCTCCCTCTCTTTCTGCGCCTCCCCCCAACCTCCGTTCTGTCTCTCTGTCTCTGTCTCTGTTTCTGTCTCTGTCTCTCTCTCTCTGAAATAAACATTAAAAAAAATTTTTTTAAAGGAATAGGGATGGTTAACCTGAGGAAGAGAATATTTGGGAGGGCAAGAAATTGTTTATAGAATGTGTATTCGTTTTGTATTGCTGCATAACAAATCACATAAACAGCAGCTTAACCAACACACACTTATTATTTCATGGTGTCCTTGGGTCCAGGGTGTGGGCACAACTTAGCTGGGACCCCTCCTCAGGGTCTCATGATACTGAGATCAAGGTGCTGGTTCCTGCATTACTTTCTGGAGCTTCGGTCCTCTTCCAGGTTCACTGGATTGTTGGCTGAATTCAGGTTCTTCCAGGTGTAGGACTGAAGTCCTCAACTGCTAGAAGCCACCCACCCTCCTGCCATCTGGCTGACTCCATCATAGCACTCCTGAATTTATCAGCTCCCAGGCTGGGGTTAAGCAATAGTGGCTGGTAAAGCTGCTGTGGGAAGGGGAGCAAAGCCTGGATTTATGTACTTTTCAAGGTATAAATCCTCCCACCTGGGCAATTTCAAGATAACCGGTGGTTTAACAACAGTCTTCCAAAATTTCTGAATATTTAACAGTCAAGTCTCCTGAGTATCATCTCCAGCAGACCACTGGAACTAGTCTAGGGGCTCCAGAGCTCATACACTAAGTGCCCTTTATGCTCCTACCCCTTCTCTGTCCTCCTACCTCCTGTCTCCTTCAGTAATTTCAGGCAGAAGGAATGAAGTTTTTTTTTTTTTTTTAATTTCCTATTTGCTGTAACAGATCACCACAAACTCAGTGATTTAATACAACTTTATTCTCTTAGAGTTCTGGAAGTCAGAGTCTAAAATTAAAGTGTTGGCAAGGCTGAGTTCTTTCTGGAGCTTTCAGAGGAGATCTATTTCCTTGTCTTTTGAGCTTCTACAGACTGCCTGAATTCCTTGGCCCATGGCCCCTTGTTCACATCACTCCAGTATCTTGCTTCTATCATTACATCTACTATGACTCACTCTGATCCTCCTGCCTCCCTCTTATGAGGATCCTTGTGAGTACATTGGGATCACATGGATAACCCAGGATACTTTCCCCATCTCCAGATCCTTCATGGAACCGCATCTACAAAAATCCCTTTTGTTCAGTGAGGTAATGTATCCACAAGTTCTGGGGATTAGGGTGTGGCTATCTTTGGGAGACATTATTTAGTCATTCTGTCACAAGAGTATGTCCATCCATAAACACACATCATTTAGAGTTTTGGTGGCTGTTCTGTTTGCTTATCTCCCCTACAAAGTTTTGTGCCTTATATTTGCATCTCCTTAAATACAGTAAGATACAGAGCTGTTACAGAAACATCACACATTGTGGCACACCCCCCCCCCCAATGCTTCAGGGGGAGTTTTGAAATTCTATATTTCTTTTCTTTTAGCAATTCCTTGTATTAAAATGAACTCCACAATATCCAATGTAGGGGTGGCATTGGGCTTTCAACTACAAATACGTAACTTACAACTGTACACAGTAGAGCTCACATACTGTTTTGAATCTTTTCTGTTTACTTAGCATTGTAGCTGAAGCAAGGTATAATAATCTAAATACAGTTTAAGGGAAATATTTACTCTCTACTTTCCTGAGGGTCCTGCAGACCTCACAGCTCCTCAGCTGTCCCATTCCTCTGCCACCCATGTGCCTGACCTCCTCACCCTGGAGTAGGCTTCCACTGGGAAGGAGGCTGAGGAGCTGAGAGTGGAGCCCATTTTGGGAGCTAGTCAATTGGGTTTAGAGACTGGAGGCGTATTCCAAAAAGGAAGGAGTTCCTCCCCATTTCCCTGTGCCCTGTTTTCTCGGATAAGCCATTACTCCTTTTCTTGTAACTCCTGCCATTCTCCAGCCTCCCAAATCCACCTGTCTATATCCAAAATAGTCTGGACATTAACTGAACAAAAGTCAAGATTCCTCAGGGATAATATTTTTAATGGATCAAAGAGAGGAAGGGGCATGATTCCATTGGAACTGAGGAAGGGGTCACAGAGCCAAAGGTTAGTCCTGGGAAGGGTCTAACTAACTGAGAGATGGAGCAGGGAAGGGAGGGAAGGCAGGTGGCTTCAACAACTACTCTGTGGTATGGAGAAGAGGAGAGTGGCTTCTCATGTGAATTTTAAGATCATTTAGGAGAATTCTGTTTTCCCTTATAAAACCTGAAGAAAAGTTAATGTTTTCTTTCTTTGTGGGTAGAGGGTGCTGCGATGGAAGAATGGCCTTGTTTGTCCACTACAGGTGATGGTAGCCAGAGAAGGACACACCTGTCCAGGCTCCAAGGGGTGCCCTGAGAACATGTCACATCTGGCCAACTTCCACTGTCTAGGTACTTGGGAAAAGCTGGTGGACAAACTGTTTCATGATTTGCCTAGAATTTTGGGCAGTAGCCTTTTCTGGGACCATATGTGGTTCCATATTGTTGGGTGAAAATAGAGTCTATGGTGAGAGGAAAGAAAATCCACCTGCTTCATGACTGTGTTGAGGAGGGTACCTTCCGAAGAGTCATTTCTGCTTTGACAGGTATTCTTGTCACGGAGGAAGCTGCACAGGGGCACTTCTGCTGTCTGGAGTGTCAGGGATATGGTTCAGGCCCCTTCAGAGGGCAGGACTCAGGGTCCAGGGGAAGGATATGGCAAGGGATTTTGCATTGTTGCTATTGCTTAAAAGACATCTCTCTTTATTGAAGAGAGTCTATAAGAAATACATTTTTGTTTTGTTTGTTTTATTTTGTCATTGGTACTTCCTCAATTAAACAACCACAGCTGTATCTTCAGGGACAACCTTCCCATTGAACTTATTGGCATATCTGTTACATGACACAGAGCCCAGCATGGGTAGCAGCTGCCAAATGAGAAAACATTTTGGGACCATAAGAAGGTTTTCCTGTGACTAGCCTCTCTTTCCACCCTGAGGTGACCATTCTTGTATTATGGCACTCCCTGGGCTCTGCCATCTGAGCAGTGCCCAGTCTAGGGGAGGGGGACAGCAAGCCTAGCATCAGTAACATAGCCAAGTGTGGATCAAAAAAGCTGGGGACTTAGGTCAGAGAGACTTGGCTGTTGACCCTTTGTTGTCACCCACCAGTTATATGAAGAGGAACAAACCAACTACCTTTATTTTTCCTCAGGCTTCCCCTTAAAATGGGATAAACAATGACCACATCCTAAGATTGTTGTAGGAATTAGAGAGATAAAATTTGATAGAGAGGTGAGTACACTGTGAATACCTACTGCTAGTCCAAAGGAAGAAGACAAGGAGAAAATAAAAACCAGAAATTGTGTCGTGGTGTGTGTGGGGAGTAAGGGGTCATACTCAGCCTGGTAGAGAAGAATAGAGTCTAGGGGTGAGGGAGGGGCAAGAGAGCTTCCTGTCTTGAACACCTGAAAGGCCACCCAACTTGAAAGGTATGTGTGTGTTGAAATTTCCAGCAGTGATGTCAGAGTAACCCACCTTAGACATGAGGAAAAATGTCCTCCATGGGGTTGATGACAGAGGAAGACTTCTCCATCCTGAATCATCCTCCATAGTGACTTTTGGATGTTTTCAATATTATGCTGCTGAGGAAGGAGGCTGCACTTTATCTGTCCAGGGCTCCTTCTGGTCACATAGTCTCTGAACTTGAACAAAGTCAAGGGTCTAACCTCTGGACAGGCCCCTTTCTTTGGCCAGTATCTAACCCTTTATCTCTTCCCTATTATTTTGTTCTCCACATCATCTCCTGCTTAGCTCACTCTGTGATGATATTTGAGGGGGTATTATAAACTCTCTCCCAACTGGACTTCATGGTCCAAAGCAAGCAAGCTGTAAGCAGGAGCCATCTTGCAGGTAAACAAATCTTAGAATATAGAAATATTAGCACTCAATCTTAGTATTTTTTTTAACTTAAGGGCTCCACCCAAGCCTACTTTCTTGTTTAGCCTATAATGTCATACAAACCAAGGAAAATGAAGGAGCACTAGATTGAAAATGGGGATGTCCACTGTCCAGTTTGACCTGACTTTTCCACATCCTCCTTCTGGGACTTTGGGAAAGTCAGTTAACATCTGTAGCACACACTTTTCTCACCTGAAGCATGTTATGTTGTAGTTAATGGTTTCCAAATTTCTCAAAGAAAATCATTCTATAAAGATTAAAACAGATTAGACCCCATAATGTGGGTGGGCCTCATCCTATCAATTGAAGGCCTGACTAGAAAAAAGACTGACCTCCTCTAAGGAAATTCTGTCAGTAGACTGCCTTTGAACTTGAAGTGCAACTCTTACCTAGGTCTCCAGCCTGTCCACCTACTCTACAGCCTGTCTGCAGATTTTGGACTTGCCAAGCCTTCAAAGTCACATGAGCCAATTTCTTACAAAATGAATATATGCCCATCCTATTGGTTCTGTTTCCCTAGAGACTCCTGACTAATACATCTGCCCAAAATATAAGGTGTAGAGGCAGGTGTTTGGCATAGGACTTAAAGGGAACCTTGGAAATGGATAAAGAAGATATGGTATTGGTATATATACACAATGGAATATTATTCATCCATAAAAAAAGAATGAGATTTTTCCATTTGGGACAACATGAATGGACCTAAAGGATATTCTGCTAAGTGAAATAAGTCAGACAAAGAAAGGTAAAAATCATATAATTTCACTTATATGTAGAATCTAAAAAACAAACAGACAACAACAAAAAAAGAGAGAAAGGAACTTATAAATACAGAGAACAAATTAGTTACTACCAGAGGCAAGAGTGTGTGGGGGATGGGCAACATAGGTGAAGGGTATTAAGAGGCACAGTTATTAAGAGCTTACAGTTATAAAATTAATAAGTCATGGGGATGAAAATTTTGGCACAAGGAATATAGTTGCTAATATAATAACTTTGTGTGGTGACCGATGGTCCTACACTTATTATGGTGAACCCTGTGTAATGTATAAAATTGTTGAATCACTACGTTGTACACCTGAAACTAATAGAATATTATATGTCAACTATACTTCAATTACAAATTTTTACAAATAAAAAATAAAGGGAACCTTGGTTATGGCATAAAATAAGCATGGGGGATGGAGGGCTAAAAGAAATTGGATGATATAGCCCAGTTTCCAAGAGTCCACCCCCACATGATCTTTCACCTTGGGTTTCCACACTCAGGTAAACTGCCCTGTTGGAGCCTGAGGGGGTGGCCATGGACTGACACACACATGAAACATCTGACTCATCCTAGGCTGTCCTTCTTGGGGAGGAAAAAAATGCTGAGTTAAATATTAATCCCACCTAAAAACTATCTTCCCAGAAGTATTTAAAATAATGTTTAACAAAATATCTGGGTACTGTGACCCAGCCAAACTAATACAAAAATTAATCACAGCAGGTAAAATCAGGCAATCCTCAATCCCACTAGCAGCTAGAAAAACACACACACTTACATGGAGATATATGCACACACACACACACACACACACTCAAATGCATGTACATACAAGTTTACATATGAGCATGTATGCACACAACACACTCCTACACAACACACACACAGTAAATTCCAAGGCAAAGCCTAGTGTGATAGAAGGTGTGCAGTTAAAGACGCTTGAATAAAATTTAAATGTTTGTGAGTAATCTAGGGTTTAGTCCATGTTATTACTTCACTTTCCCTTGAAACATGGCCCAAGCACTAGTATTTGGGTGCTAGGTCCACGAATAGCTCCCATGTTTGGTTTTGTGATTTGATGCCATAGAGAAATGCAGAAATAGCTGCTACTGCTTCTCTCTCTCTTCCTAACATCACTGATCTCACATTTTCACCTTCTGCTACAGAGAAATGGATTAGATTTTCCTTCCAGTTTTCAATGATTAAGAACTATTTATGGAGGTTGAGCCAGAGTTTCTGATTTACTTTTGACTCAAGACATTGTTCTATGTAGGCAGGAGCCATCCACCTGCCCTTTTTCTCCATACTTGTGAGGTCTTCACAGCTCAATGAGATGCTCTGAGCCAGCAAATGTGAACTGGCAGTGTCTGGGACACTGGATAGCCTGCACTATCCCAGGGAAAGGCATACATAAGAAGAAATTCTCCCTTGCACAAGAAAGCAGTTGTAAGGTCTTACAAGGCAAAATGGAGAAGATTGGCTTTGCATTTTTCTTTATGCTATTGCAGCCATGACAGGCATTATCCTGACTCCTTGGACTGACCCAGGGACACCTGCAGGAAAAGGGAGTACAGGGTCAACATTGAGGTGATGGTTAAGAGGGTGAGAGATTTGTGTAGCTCTGGGAAGGATTGTGGCTGATTCTGGAGCATGGGCCAGCTCTGAAGGGGATTATTCCATGGAGGGGAAGTAGAGGAAGTGACAGTGTCCTGTCAGGAGGCCAGGATTGCTGCCTCAGCCTGTCCATTCTTTCCTTCTCACCTCAGAGCAAATTTGCTCCATGAGAAGCCCCTTATCCCAAACTGGGGTTTGTTCCTGTGCTCTGTATTTCTATAGCACCCTGAGCATAATTTCACTCTTCACATATGCCTCACCTTATCATCTCTTTATATACATGCACTCTTCCTTGACTGTGAGTTCTAGGGTGGTGTCCCTGTTCCCACTCCTGACCCACTGCCTGGCACCTTGTAGGTGCACCCTATTTGCAAAATGGCTTGAAGGAACACCTGACATCTAGAGTCAGGGTCATATGCACAGCACATCAGGACTGCCTGTAACCTCTTTTCTTCTGCTTAAAACTCTTAGATAAGAGTGTGGGAGAACAGAAATTCTTAGTCCAGGATGCCCAGAGTCTCAAGAGATCCCATTAGTTGTCTCTTCACACCTATCCACCTCCCCAGAAGGCCCAAGGGGTGCTGCAGAAAGACCTTCAAAGGGAAAAACAAATGTTACCACTGGAGAACTGTCAAACTTGGTTTATTGGTGCGTAAGCAGATTTTGTCAAGTGTTTTTAGGTACTGGTAAGTAATATTCTGCAACCAGAAAATAATGGGGAACCACTTAACATTACATTATTCACTCTCTGCATATTACATGTTTACGTTCTGCCTTATGCATTGGAATAGAAATCCCTTGAGGACTCTGACTCTGTTTCAGTGCCTGAAGCACTGGAGACTCACACCCAGTGGAGACTTAGGAAATACTTGCAGACTGACTCTTGACTTACTCCCAGGCAGGTCAGAAACTGGTTAAAACAACCACTGGTCCTCTCTTCATGAGACTTAAAATCTCTGAGACCAGGAAGAGCTTGAAGAGACAGGGAGGGAGGTGGCTTTCTGCCCATGGTTGGGGATGGCTGGGGAGAGTTCTTGATGATCTAGCATGAGAATGACATATGGAGAGAGAAAGGAAGAGAAGGAGAGAAGAGATGACAGAGTGAAATGGGTGGTAGTGGTGACAGTAGCCAGACACCAGCAGAGAAATGGGGGAGGGGAATGGAAGGGTATGGAGGGGAGGGGTGAATGAACCAAGCTGACAGTGACAGTACATACATTGAACACTCTAGAGACTTTTGTCTTTCTGGAATATATTTGACATATAATACTGTGTAAATTGAAAATGTACAATGTGCTACTTTGCTATATAAATATAAATATATATATATACATATACAATGTATAAAAATATTATAATATAATGGTTGTGGCAATATTACATAATTTTGATATTGACCACATTACATGTATTTATCTCATTACATAGTTATAGTACAATATTATCACCTTCATTCATCATTACTATATTCATCATTACTGCTTATTTACTACTCGTTGCAAGTTTGTGCCATTGGTACATTAATCCTATCTCTGTTCTACCATTGGTAAATACTGTTTTACTGTTTTGTAGTGGGAGTAAATTTAGTTCCTGAAGTGGAATCCCCTGGTCACTAAGTGGTTTCTGGCACTTGAGTCAAACCAAGTGGTTTTGAATCGAGCTCACCCCTGTCACTTGGTGCACTCATCTGACCTTGTCCTGGAGCTGCACCTGACAGCCCTGCTCCCCACTAACAGGTGTGCACATAAGGCTGTTTGCTGCTCATTGGGCCCCTCACCAGCATTCTTGCCTCTGTGGCCAGACAGGCTAATTAGAGAGGGACCTTCTCCCCTACCTCCTTGTCTTCCATATTATAAGACCTGAGGAGCAAAATCAATTGTGGAATTAAAGCATAGAACCCTTTTTAGTTAAATAAAACACCTTCAGGGTTTTCATACTGCCCACTAACAAAGCATTTGCTGCTGGCCCAGAGTTCTGCTTAACATTGTTCTGCATCACCTCCCTGCAAAGGGAGAAAGTAACTCCTCCCTCTGCCTCCAAGTCAGTTGAGGACAAACCTAGCCATGTGGAGCTGTCACTCCTACAGACTTCCTTGAGCCTGAAACCCAAATGGAGAGACCCAGACTGCAGCTTAGAAGGGCATATGTCATGTAGCTTTAAGGGCAAGTGGGAACACAGGCCAGGTGTGAGGTCTTGGGAAGTTTCCAGATGAGGAGGTAGGGCTTAAAGTAATCTGTGTGGGGGTTCCCCACACACCACCATCCCCTTTTGCCCTTAATAAATATTTGAGGAATTAATAAATACTTGCAGACCAACTCTTAATTTACTCTTGGCCAGACTGAAATGGTAAAAGGTAACATTGGCCCTCTCTTCATTACCTAAAATCTCTGAGGCCTGGAAACCTGGAGAGTTAGGGAAAGAGATGGCATGCTGCCCATGGGCCCTGCGGGTTCCTGACCACCCAGCATGAGAAAAATGGAAGACAGAGAGAGAAATGTGATGATAAAAACAGTGTTAAAACACAGCCCTAAGTCTTTCAAAGATGGCCTGTTCCCTGGGGATCAAGACTCCAGAACTCTTGTCCTATCTCTCCCATAACCATGCCACTGATGGCTGATGATCTGAGTCTGATGCTCTCACTTCCTACAGCAAATTCTTCCAGAATGCTTGAAAGTGTAGTTAATCAGAGGGCACCTGCTAAACTGGAGTTTTAGCACAATTTTTGACAAGTGTTTCCAGGAAAAGAGTGGGATACCAAAGGACAGGAATCTGCTGGGAACCCCCTATTTCTTCCTTGTCTGGCTGCACCCAGGTTAAAAGGGCCCTGGTGTGGCCCTGTTCATGCAGTTTGGATCCCTGAGTCCTGGAGCAGCAGGGGCAAGTAAGTGACATGGCTGTGCTATAGGGAGTGAGGCCTAGCTGTAGCCTATGGGTTGGAATCTTTTTTCTTTTTTCTTTTTAATTTTAATTTAAATTTTAATTTAAAATTTAAACCCAGGAAAACAGTTACAGAAAGAAACAGAAGTGTTACATGGAAGGTGGGTTGAACAAACCACAGTGAAGATAGAACATGAGGTCCTGTATTTATGATGATGAAAGTTTTAGACACATAAATCCATGTCCTGTGTTGCACAAGTGTTTGCAGTAAAACTGGCCCCAGGGCTCCTCTTTCATAGTGGCCTTTCCATCCCTTTTATTTCTTTAGCATTATTCCCTTTGGTAGAACTTCTTGCCCCTGTCCCAAGTATGATAAGGCATCACACACATGTCTGAGCTGGAGGGCTGAGCTGTATCCTTAGCACTTGGGCTTAGAGTCGCTGTGATTTTCTGCGGATTTTTGCCTTTGGTATTTATTCCTGACTATTTATTTGGACCTTAAGCATGGGCACATGTGCACCCCCAGCCAGGAGTTGCCATGGGGAACTGAATCTGGGAAGTGTGGAGGGATAGAACAGAGAGAGCAGGGTAAGAGAGAAATCTCTCCATCAGTACAGGCATGTAGACCCAGAGACTTAAAGATTGGCATGGACTCCCCTATGAATTAGAATCTCTGCATCAGCAGGGCCTGGCTGCTTCAGCTTTGGGCCAGTGCAGAGTGGAAGAGACCAATTCCTGACCCCTGTCCCCACTCCCATGCTGCCTACACCCCCTGGAGGACAACAGATAAATCTTGTTCCCCATGCGGGCCAGACTTTGGGGTGAAGGCAGTCTGCATTATCGCCTCTCAAACATGTTCTTCTCCAGGATGGACATCATGGGCTTCTTTCTCTTTCATGACAGTGTTCTGTTCCAGGCCATGCCTATTGCCCTTCCCCTCACCTGATGCACCTGAACATATCCTTTTTAGGAACAGAGCCCTGGATAGGCTTCAGTTCTCCAGGTCAGATTTACCTTTGGCAGCTGCAGGGTGAATATTTCATTATCAGCCATGATCAGTGGGGGATTCTCTGGGGCTGGCTGTCATGGTCATGAGCAAGATGGAAAAGTCTAAGGCTCTGAGAATTAAGAGTAGGAGAAGATGGAGGTCCTCCCTGGAGAACTTGGCATGCTCTCTTCTCCTAGCTAACAGTGCTCATCTCTTGTTCTTGAAGGCTTTTGTCAATCCAGGAAGGATGTCCTATCAACAGCAACAACAATATAAGGTCCCCCAGCAGCCCCCTCCCCAGATCCTTGAGCTGTGTCTGCCCAAGGTGCCTGAGCCCTACTCCCCAGCCCCCAACCAGCGGAAATGCCAGCCCCCCCCCCCCGCCACCCTGTGCAGCATCCCCATGCCAGCAGGAATACACACCAAAGCAGAAGTGATACCTCCGAAGCCACCACTCCCTCCCCCTGGCCTGAGGCTGCTGCATCCTCTCTCTGCCCACCCTGGACAACCTCTTTCCATTATCTACAGGGAACATCACAAAGCCCCCAGGAGAATCCACCTCTCAGCTGACTCAAAAGGAGAATAATAGCTCCTTCATGGGGTTTCCAGCAACTTTTTGAGTGATTCCTCTCAGCTTCAACCTGTAGAAACGGGAGTGCCTACACCCCAAGACTGAAGTGCCATGTGATCCAGGCCTTCCCTGGAGCCATAAGTACACATGGCTGTAGTCCAGACAGGACACTTCCTCTAGCTGCTACCTCTTTCCACCCGAGATCATTGGAATGACAGAAGAATCCTCCTTCAGCTCTGCCTCTTGTCTTTCTCCAAGTGTTTTGAGGTTTATGCTTTTAAGTAACTGACTTAAAATACTGGAAAATTCCCCTACTTTCCCTCCCTTCCCACATTCTTCAGTTATGACAATGAGGTCTTGTTTCCTATCACCTGTCTGATCAATTAATTTTTCAGAGGCTGCTGACAGTCTCTCTACCCCAAGCCTGGGTACTCCCAGCCCCGCGCTGCTATGACCTCCCACTTCCCCATTCCTTTGATAAATTCAGTCGTTCCTGAGTGGGTCTGACTCTGCTCACGCAATGGCTGGGAAGGGGAGGGGAGAAGCTAGCCTGGATGTGTAGGTGCTTGGAAAGGCCACTAGGGGGCGCTAGGGAGGCCAAACGCAGAAGATGCTGGGGTTTCCCCGCGTGGGGTACCCACATTTTGCCGTCTGCACTGAGACTGGACTCCCATTTCCATGAGCCAGCCCCGAGTCCACTGATGGCCCCAGTGGCTCTCCCTTCCCCAGGGCAGGTGCAGCAACCCGAAAAGATGGGAGTGTGTGTTGGAGGTGTGACTCCTACTCGGGCTGGAGGCCTCCACTGTGAGCTGGACCCTACCTGTCCATGGCAGCCCGTGTTTTCAGGAGTGTGGTCTCTGTGCCAGGAAAGACTCTATCGTGCTGAGAGTCTGAGGTTCTTTGAGAGGAGTTTAGGGATTTTCAGTTAGAAATATGAGGCCTGTGTCCTCCTGCTTCATAGTTGGACTATGTGTATTATGTGTACCATGTGTATTATGTGGTGTGAAATAGATTTCCAGGCCCAGGATGGAGCTGCTTCTGCTGGCTTGGGCCACATCAACAAACGGAAATAACCTTCAGTCGCTGTATATGTTCAGATCCACCAGAAAGACTGTATCCAGTAAGCCAATCCTGCAAGGCGAAGCCAAGTCTGGGCTCTGTGCTTATTTCTTTGTACCTCTTTCATTTACTGATTTTCTCTTCCCCGTTCCGTATTCTTTATCCTGTAAAAGCATCCTGCCCTCTGTTCCATTTTGCAATTCTCAGGACCCTTGGGAGCAGAGGCTGCCTGCTTCATGAATTGTTAAAGTTTGTATCACCTAATTTGTCTTTAACAACGTGTATTTATTTTTAATGATAGTATTTGTCAATGTGATGACGAGCTTGGGGCAGACTGAGGACAAACTGCAAGCTAGCACCTCCTCGCCCCCCACCCCAGGTGGGATGTGTGTGATATTCCTCAGACACTCCTGGCTGCCCAAGGACAAAGGAAAGGAAAGAAAACAAATTGGGCAACTGATGGAGATCACAGTCATACAGGACATGAGTCTCCATCAGTTTGCAAATCTCTTAGTAAATTACAAGAAAAAGGCAATTTCCAAAACCTATAGACTCAGTTTCCTGGAGTCTCAATATCACCCTCCCCTCCAAAGTGATGTGGAGAACAAAGACAAGAAGGAAATGTCAGGTAAAATTAAATTTCTTTATAACCTGCAGCCCATTGACATGCTTGAAGCAACATCTCTCCAGGAACCCCCTACCCTCCTAATGGTAATGCCTTACTAGAGGGAAAACAACCTTAGCTGGACAATAGCAAGGCCTCAGGTGTCCTAGGAGTCCTCTTTAGCACATCAAAGTCCCTCTGGAGGCCTCCCTTTTGACTTTACCTCCCCCAACTCCATAGGATAAAACCAGCCATCCTTCACAACCCTGGTGCATCTCTTTTCCTATCCTCATGCTTCAATAAAATCACCTTTTTGCACCAAAGATGTCTTCAAGAATTCTTTCTTGGTCATTGGCTCCAGACCCCCCCATCACCTCAAATCTTCATGAAATAGGCTGCAGGTTATAAAGGAATTTAATTTTACCTGCCATTTTTCTTCTTGCCTCCCCCCCCCCCCCATCACTATGGAAGGGAGGGTGATATTGGGACTCCAGGAAATGGAGTCTATAGGTTTCTGGAGATTAGTCTATTGATAAGATTGCCTTTTTCTTGTAATTTACTAAGGTATTTGTAAACTGATGGAGACTCATGTCCTGCACTGTGAACATGTCCTGACTGTGAACACTATCAGTTAGCCATTTGTTTTCTTTCCTTTCTTTTGTTCTTGGGCAGCCAGGAGTGCCTGAGGAATATCATACATATCCAACCTGGGTGGGGGGGAGGGGTGTTTGTGGGGTGTCAGCTTGCTTTATGCTCCCTCATCATTCACTATCCAGTTCTAAGAGCAAAGTCAAGCAAAAAAAAATGGCAATTGGTAGATACTTGTCGGAGGAAGTCTTAGGATAAAATTCTGATGGAATGTAGGAGAAAATAATTGAGTTAGTTTTCATGGGTTGTTCCCTATGCATGGAATGCCCTTTCCTTCCTTCGTTCACCATCAACTTTTAGTTTACATTTGCCCTGCAGACTCCCCTTAGTATCTAAATCATCCTGGCTCCTCCTCAAAGTCTGTCCCATGCATGCCCAGCACCCCCATTTTACTCTCTAGACTGAGTGTTGTATAATGGTCAGTTCACAGGTCTGTCCCCAACCTGTCCCCACCCTCCCCAATCTGGAAGACTGGTGACTTCTCCCAGAGGTCCTGGGCTATTTTACTCTGCATCTCCAGCACACAGCTCAGGGTGAGCATAGTAGATGTTTAACAAATTATTGTCATTTGATTGAACAAGGCACCATTTAACAGTAAATTTGAGAGATGAAAATAATGAAATACCCAGAAAATACACGTTACTTCATGAAACAAGAGGAGACACAGTAATGAGAAAAAGTTCTCTGAAGGCTTCATTGCTGCACTGGACTTCCTGGATTCTATGTCTTTTTTTAGGCTTGGACATCCCAGAGAGCTAGGGGCATTGTTGGGTTGACAGCCTCCTCTAAGGGAGGACCCAGGCAGGACTGGTTCACACTTCAGGATCCCTGTTTAGAGCTGAAGCTTCCATTCACTGAGCCCACAGAGGGAGGGGGAGGAGCACTTGGGAGGGAGGCAGCTGAATAATGAGGGGAGGGACAGTGGGCTGTTTCTAATTTAGCTGTATTCCTTCCTTACTTCTCAGTAGCCCATGACTGTCCCTAGGGTCTTTTAAGGACAAGCCCTAATGATTTATTCATCTGCCCAAGTCACTCCTTCCTTGTAGGAACATTCTCCCCTTCCCCAGGCCTAGAAAGAGGGCAGAGTCAGGGATGTTCAGACATCACTTTTATTGGAGGGACCCTCAGGGAAGTAACATCTTCTCAGAGAGTCCAGAAATGGCCAGGGGCAGAGGGAGGGGTGAGCTCTTCTTAGACGGGAAGAAGTGATTTATAGGATATATAAGATTGTTTTGGTTGAAGGTGAGGAAATAAAGTGAGGAAATTCTGAAGAATTTTAAACTGTTTAAGGCAGTTTTACTTTCTTGGCTATTGGCTATTTTCCATCATCTTGGTTACTCAAGTTCTCCAGAATGGTGAAATCCAGAGGTACAGAGAGCTAAGGAAGGACAGTTAATTCACACTTTAAATTATCTTTGGGACCTGACAGAGGCAGCAATGGTGGCAGAGGCAGCAGCCAGAAGAACTGACTGGTCCTGTCCATAGCAAGTTGGAAATAGAAAATGGTGTCCAGAAATGATGCCTAAAAAAACATGGCCCCCTTGGCCAATTCTTGCTATTTCCTGAAGGGGGTGCTGGGAAGCACTGTTGATAAACTGCAGTCACATGGGTGGTCTGTGAAGATATCTTTCTCCTGGAATAGATTAAAGTCACTCTTTGGCTGTGTTGTATTCTCTATTGATGCCACAAGAAAGGGATTGGAGAGAGGCAGGGGGCAACTGAAGCTCAGTGCTTTGAGGGCAGGGAGCCTCCAAAGAGCAACTTCTGCCTCCATGGTCTTCCTGTTAGCATGGGGGAGGGTGTACTTCTGCCAGCTGGGGAGCATGGCTTGGGGACCTGAGAGGGGGCTGGCAGGGGACTGTGCCTTGTGGTCGCTGCTGCAGGGCATCTTTCCTGGACTGATGATAACCTGCAAGAAAGAGGAGATAAACTTTTTCTCTGTAGCAACAACAATAGAGGGCTGAGTATTTCATGGGAGAAGTGCTCTCTCCTTCATGCACTTCCTCATCCTCAGGGACTAAGGTCTCCCTAGCCTTATCACTCACAGCCATGACCCCCAGCCTACTTCAGCCTCCACAGTGTGGACTCTCAACCAAGAGGAGGCTTCTGGGACTGCACTAAGATGCCCGTGTCTGCCCACATCTACTCTAGTCCTGGATGGTTGGGACTAATGGGTTGGAAAGAATTGAGAAGTAGTGCCTATTAAAAAATGGGGAAAAATTGGGGCACCCGGGTGGCTCAGTTGGTTGAGCATCCGACTTCGGCTCAGGTCATGATCTCGCAGTTTGTGAGTTCAAGCCCCGCGTTGGGCTCTGTGCTGACAGCTCAGAGCCTGGAGCCTGCTTCAGATTCTGTGTGTGTCTCTCTCTTTCTGCCCCTCCCCCACTTACACTCTGTCTCTCTCTCCTTCAAAAATAAATAAACATTAATTTTTTTTTAAATGGGAAAAAATTGAGTGTGGTGGGGTTTAGTCTCAGGAAGCAAAAGTTTAGAGGAGCATAAGACTGCACATCATTCATGGCTGTGGCTGTCTCTCTTCAAGAAAGCTCTGAAATTTTCCAGAGAGTGGGAACAGAGTGAGTAGGTGTTAAGAATTGAGGATGAAGTTCCTAACATGCTATTCTTACCCCAACTTAGCAGCTCTTCCTGAGTGAGCTCTCTGACCCAGTAAATATTCAATTAAGTGCCAACTCATCATTTAGAAGCCTGTTGATAGAGAATATTTTGTTTGGAGGCAGAACTGGATGGCTTTTGAGATGTCATGTACATTTTCCTGTCTTTTCATCTGTGCCAGTTCTGAACATATTTTGCCTTTTCCCTTAGACTTATTGGGTAATTCTCTTCTCCATCAGTGCTGTCCTTGGTTACTATAAAATCTTATCTCTGTTTCTGCAGGGAAGTTAATATATGCCAATTAAAGAGTCAAAATTGAACATCAAAAATAGTACTCAGTAAAAACCATAGGCTTTTGTTACCCTAGCCTGAGTGCAAGCTCCATATGATTATGAAGGAAGAGCAAAAGCATGAGGAACTGAGAAAGTTAAGCTGTAGCCCAGGTCCACAGAACCACATCTGGGACCTGGGGCTAGGGTTCCCTGGTCTGCAACTGTCATCTCATTGATGGGAGCCCAGTGCCCAGTGGTACTCAGGCCTGTGTGTCAAGGGACTTTGGTACTCACAGACCTGCAGAGATTTTGTTGCTCTAAGCTCTGGGTGGGTCTCCTGCTTGGCAGCTGCTTGGTGTCACTCCCCATGGATGGAGGTGAAGGAGTGAAGGGGGAATGGAGGTAGGTACACTTTATTCAGCTACACTTTACTCACTTTACTCGTCCAAGTCTTGAGATGTCCTGGAGTCTACAAGTCGAT
Source organism: Panthera uncia (assembly GCF_023721935.1). Classification (NCBI taxonomy): domain Eukaryota; kingdom Metazoa; phylum Chordata; class Mammalia; order Carnivora; family Felidae; genus Panthera; species Panthera uncia. The sequence continues at coordinate 111,659,974 of NW_026057584.1, forward strand.
GAGCAGCAAGACTAGCTGAGCCTCTCATCTCTAGGAGATGGGCCTTGTACAAGCAATCCAAGGCTAGGATGTAGCAGCTTTCCCATTCCCCACACAGCCCCACTGTCTCTTTCAGGTACCTGAAATGAAGCTACTATCAACCTTATCACATACCACTCCAGCTCAGTTTTAGGATCAAATGAACTTCAGATGGTTTAAACAGTCATTGAGCATCTATCAGGGCCCTGACTGTGTGTGTGTGTGTGTGTGTGTGTGTGTGTGTTGGTGGGCAGTATAGGGGTGTGGTGTGGAGATACAGAAATCTCTGGGGGATTTTACAGTCTAGGTGGAGATGGGGTAGGGTTATAGATGCTTAGGCACAGAGTAATAGTACAGAGACATTAGCCGGAAGTTTGAGCAACATGCTGTGAAAGCCTACTTGAATGGGAAGCATGGGTCACAGAAGCCCTCCAAGGGAGGTGTCGACTCCAGGGATAATGTAGAGGGGATTTTGTCTCTTTCTAGAACTTTCCTATGTGTTGATCCTCCCATGGTAGTTTACCTAATCTTCCATTCTCCAGCTGCCTTCATGGAAAAATACTGCACCCTTTTCTTCTCTTCACCAGGAAGGCTCCCTGGACCAGTGAGTGGGCAGAAAGAAGGTTTCTTGTGCTTTCAAAAAAAAAAAAAAAAAAAAAAGGAAAGCGCAACCTAGTCTACAACTTAAAATGGTACTTACCTTGTGCTCCTTATCTAGGAGTAGTCCAGGGCTCTCTGACCTTTTAATGGTACAAGTTTCTAGGAGGTGAAACACCTCAATGGTTTGGGCAAGGCAGGGAACGAATGGAAGTTTTTAGTTATCCAGACAGTAGTTTTAGCTTCAAGTTATTTTAAAAATTCTGCCTGCTAATCTTTAAAGAGTAAACTCTAACAGGGCACCTAGGTGGTTCAGCCAGTTAAGTGTCTGACTTTGGCTCAGGTCATGATCTCATAGTTCATGAGTTCGAGCCCCCATGTTGGGCTCTGTGCTGACAGATTGGAGCCAGCTTCAGATTCTGTGTATCCCTCCCTCTTTGCCCCTCCCCCACTCATGCTTGGTCTCTCTCTCTCTCAAAAAATGAATAAACATTAAAAAAATTTTAAATAAATAGACCCTTGGGAAGTTGTGAAGAAAATATCTGCTATACATCTACAAAGCAGAGACAGCTTGAGGAAGATTTACGGCCAGGAAAAGAGATTAATAATAACATTTAGAATAAGAACCAGATGCTGCCTCTGATCTCTCTGTTTCAGAATCTGAAATCACCTGTGGGGATACTCCTGGGCACAGTGAATGGACCTATGAATCTATAAAGGAGTGGAGAAAGGGAAATGGATGGAGTTTGGAGAAAGACACAACCCTTCCCAATCCTACTAAAGGTAGACATTAGTTATTTCCTCTCTTTTCTACACTTACTTTTGGTTGTTCTTGACACTTCTTACCCTTTAAGTAATTTTTTGTCAGTAGACTCTGACCTGATTTTATCTCCACGGAAATAAGAGGGAACCTACTCTGTGGCTGCCAGAAGGAGGAGAATTGGGGAAAACATAGAATATGATTAGATTCAAACTTCCATAATCACTGATTATGGATAGTTCCTAAGGGAGGTCTTGGGAAGAAACCCGCATAAGAAACTAAGGAGCCACCCTTTGCTCTACCTTCTCTGACTTCCATGTTTGTATATCACCCAGCACATGCGCTGCTTCGTGATGTTTGCCCTTGTGAGATGAAATCTAATGGTCCATGTAGCACATACCTGTCCCCACCATCCCAGTAGACCACTAAGGAGCTTCTCTAGAGAGTTACAGTTTCCTCTTCTCTTTATCTTCAGGTTTTATCAGTTCCAGACACTTTATTGTTGCTAATCATTAATGGTTGAAAGTTCAGAACTTAATTTAGCAGAGTAGTTAAATGTAAGTGTTCCCTGTCCCTCCAGTAAGCTGAGGCTGAAACCTGAGGAGAACTTCCTGAGTCCTCCCACACCTGTGCTATCACATGTGCTCAGGTTCAGAGCTGCTGTCCTACAGTGACTCACTAGACCAATGGTTCTCAAGATAGATGGAGATGCTGGGGGTTCCCAAGATGCTCCAGTGGGGTCTGTGAGTGAAAATATTATCATAATTAATATTAAGCTGTTATTTCCACTCTCATTTACCCATTAGTCTACACTAGAAATGACAGTAGAGACTACATAGCATGTGGTGACATCATCACTGTGACAGCTAGTGCAATGCCTAATTGTTGATAAAGTGTCCTAAAATGTTCTCAGATTTAATTTTGAATATAAGAAATAGCAATAGATAAAATTCACAAGAACAAAAGCTTTTTGTTTTCCTCATTGATTTTAAGGGTATACTCTTTCCCAGTACCAAGCATTTGGAGAACGACTGCAGTGGATAAGCCTGTCTGGGGCCATCCCTTGCATGATGAGCCCTAGACAGATCCAGGGTGGCAGTTCTGGTCCCAGGACCTTGCAGAACTCATCTCAGCCCAGTCTACAGCCCTGACATTGGTTGGTGGCTCCATTGCCATCACTATCTACCTCCTCTGTGTGGCAAGTCTTTCCCAAGAAATGATAGGTCCTGGGTACAGCAGTGGACTTGGGGGACAGCTGGTGCTTTGGGACGCTGATGATGGGTGGCCAGAGAGGAAAAGGAGACCTGCTGGCTTGTGCTGGGTTCCCATCTCCCTCCCCTGGATCCCCAGATCACCTCCAGGGTCCTCCCAGTGATTTCCCTCTCAGTCTCTGCTTCCTGAGTACTTTGTCCCTCTGTGGCTTTCTCCAAGTCCCAGTAAGAAAGCAGAGACATGAAGATCCTTTACTGATAAGAATAGAAGAAGGAACATTGTAGGGTTTGGATTACTTTTAATGGGTTCATAGTCCAGATAGGGGTATGAATTCGGGTTAGAGAAACTTTGTTAGGGGTTGTGGAAATCATGAGAAAGGAAATACAAACAGAACTCATTGCCTTCACTGAGGAGTGTGGAGTTGTGCTCTGAAGAACTCTGGAAACTTTTGGTTGATTTGAACAGTTTTTTTGTTTTCATTTTTCTACCATGTTTGCTCCTTGAAACCTTCATAACAGAGGCAGGTTGCTAAGCAAGGAAATCCATGTCCTTGTAGTGATCTCGTACAGCCAGCAGAAGGCATCATGGTAAAGGAGGCTGTGGATGGACAGCAGTCAAGAAGGGCAAGAACAGATCAGGACTTTGGGAAACGTTTGAGAACTTCTGTCTACCCCATGTGGTCTCCTGGGAGGGGGTTGGGAGGAGTCGCTGATTTGGGGAGGAAACACATAGACAATGAAGACATCTTTTTTCTTGAGTCTGAAGAGAATAGCATCTTTTAAGTATTGTGTATCCCCTGTTGTTGCTGGAGGTGAGGGGATAAAGGGTGGGGCAAGGAGGTGCAGTATCTTCAAGACCAGGTTGGAGAGGGTACCTTCAGAGGTGTCACTTCTGCTTTGACAGGTATTCCTGATGGCAGGGAGGACACTTAACAGGGGGACATTTCCACTGGCTGGAGGGTGAGGACAAGGCTCAGGCATCTTCAGGGGGCAGGAACCTGGGGAGGGGGCTGGCAGGGGAATTTGCATTGCTGCTGTTGCTGATAAGACATTTTTTTTAGATTGAAGATGAGCTGAAACAAGAAAGTAAAGCCCTTTAGAAGGAGAACACATCAGTGGAAGAGATTATCTCCAAATTAGAACAGGGAAACACACACTTTCATGTTACTTCTTTCTTTAATATAATGTTATGACCATCCTATATCACTCCCTCCCATGAACACCCACCCCACAGGAGCCTCCATGGACCACAACAGGCAATAAAGAGAATTTTCTTAGAAGCTTCCCTACAGATGCCCAGTGTGTGCCCTGTCCTTCCCAACCAGAGATTTGGTTCTTTGAATGGAGCATGTTCACTCTGAAGGGATTCCAGAGAAAGAAAAGATTTGGAAAGTATCAGGAAAGTGTGCCCGAAAATACAAGGTAAAATGATTTTAGAATAGTCAACTTGAAGAAAAGCAGGTTCAGAGACTGCAGAGCACCTGCTGTTTTGAATGACCTGTTAAATCAGAGTCCAATTTGGAGAGATTGGACTGTATTTCTTCCAAATACCATGAAACATTTCCTTTCTCTGGGATGGTGCCCCTATTTGACACTGAGGCATCTCGTCCCCTTACTCTGCCCTCTTCAGCAACTTCTCCAGTCCTTCAGTGTCATTCCTGACTCCTTTAAACGTGATCACTGCTTCTTTAAGGATAAATAACATCCCTTGGCACCAGCTATCTTAGAGTTAGATTCCAGAGCAGAGCCAGAGTCAGGAGACCCCTGCCAGGCATCCAGCTTGGGGTCAGAAGCTTGGACATGAAACAGGAGAAATATTCAGGGTACAGCATAAGGAAGAACAAAGACTAGGGATTATGAGCTAAGTTCTGGCCTCAGCTTTACCAGAATCATTTAACTGACCAGGAGCTTTTTCATCTATACCTTTAGTCACATTAATCTCAAATTATCTTCTATTTTTAAACAATAGTCAACATACTTTTTCTGTAAAGGGCCAGATAGTAAATACTTTAGGCTTTCAGGCCAGATAATCTCTGTCACAACTGTTCAGCTCTGCCATCACCATGCAAAAGGAGGCATAGACAACACATAAACAGATGCACACTCCTGTGTTCCAAGAAAGGTTGATAAGCAGTGGGCTGGGTTTCATCTGTGGACCTTAGTTTTACTGACTTGTGATGCAGACCCCTGACTTTCTGCATCTCACTCTGGTTCACTGTGTTGCCTACCTGGTCTTTATTTTCTGCTCCATTTTTCTGATCTGTTCCTATTGCTACTTCTAATCATCTGCCTTTTCTTTTCTATACCCCCAATCATAACTGTACACATGCTTCTTGGTTCCTCCAGTGGGAACCCATGATGGCCCCTTTGAGGGCTTCCTATTCCATAGAACAGAGCCTCCCCACTCACCTGCCTTTCCAGGTTGTTCCAGGCTTCAGGGATTCAAGTCCATGAAGAAGCTCAGAGCAGGGTCCTTTTATCCTGGGCTGAGCCTGTGCAGGAGGAAACCAAAGGGGTTTCTCCATAATTTCCTGCTGTCCCAATGTCTCAATCAACTCTTTTTTTTTTAAATTTTTTAACACGATACAATTTTGAGAGTGAGAGAGACAGAGCATGATCAGGGGAGGGGCAGAGGGAGAGAGAGACACACAGAATCCGAATCAGGCTCCGGGCTCCAGGCTCCAGGCTCCAAGCTGTCAGTATAGAGCCTGTCATGGGGCTCAAACTCACAGACCATGAGATCATGACCTGAGCTGAAGTCGGACACCCAACCAATTGAGCCACGCAGGCACCCATCAATCAATTTTTGAAGACACTTGTCAAACTCCCTTTTTGCATACAAAATTCCAGTTTGGCAGCTTCTAGGTAAATAACAATATTTCTATTTCCTCTGGAAAGATTCAGTAAGAGTGTAATGGAGGAGGCAGAGGGACATATAGACACAGGTGTTTTCTTCAAGTGTACCTTGCCCTTCAGTGGAATTTGGGTGGATATGAGGAAGGAAGAGGAAAGAAGTCCCTGGGCTGGAGTGTCCAGAGATAGAGTAATTTCTAGGCATGCCAGAGCTAGGTCTTACTGTACTTCATATTCCCTGAGTGTCTCTTGCCCACATCTCATATAGAGTAAATGAAGTTACCATCTACACCAAACACACCACCACTAGCACTTTTGTTTGAGGTCAGATTAAGTTAAAGTCATTAACCCAGCAATCATTGAGTACTTGCTAGGGGCCAGGTCTGTGAGTAGGGGAGGATACAATAGAGACTAAGACCAAGCCCAACCCCCAGAAAAATCCATAGTCTAGTAGGAGACACATATGAGCATGCAGAATGAAAGGACCATGCAATATAGCAGATACTTGGTCAGTGCACTCACTATCTCCTTGTCAACTGGGAGGTTACATGGAAGAGGATTCTCCTGTACAGGGGATTCTTTTCCCCTCTAAAGTTGTCCTAGGCAAGTTGTCCTGAGAGCTTGGCTTAACTCTCCTTCTTCAGTGTCACACCATCCTGCTTCTTTAGGAACAACTGACACACAAGGATCTTACATGGTACCCTGTATTTCCAAGGAATAAAATATGAATTTCCTCATTGGTCACTGGCTATGAAGCGCTTTCATTCTTGGGCTACTTTTCTGACCAAGCCAATGATTTTAGAGTCCTGGGCACCACCTCTTCCCACCGGGTAACTCAAGATTTATTATGATACTGAGAAAGTCTACATACTGTGGGCAGAACAAAGGGTATTTTAACCAGAGTCTAAATCCCCAAATAATTTAGCATATTCTACATTCCAAATTTTAGCAGAGACCCCTCATTAATGGAAAATGTAATGAATGTATGGACATTTTAACAACTTATTCCAATGCATGAACACAAGTGTTTTTCCATTTATTTATACCTAAATTGACCTATAGTTTTAATGCATATGAATCTCAGTACTATTATTTTTTATAGAATTTAACATGATTATTTAAAAATTCAATTTTAAAATTTGGTTATGTTGAATGTATTCAGGAAATATAACACACTTCTGTTGGTAGCACTTGACAAATTTTATGAAAATGTACATGAAAAGACAAATAACTAAGAATAATTAAGGATTTCTTAAAATATAACAAAGTTGGAGAAGTTTAACTACCAGATATTAATGCTGCAGTAATTAATACAGTGTGGTATTACTGTGAGGATAGATATATAGACCAATGGAACAGAACAGAGACTTGCTCGTATACAATGACTTGATTTACACCAAAGGTGACTCGGCAGTGCAGTGGGGGAGGGGTGATCTTTTCAATAAATGGTGCTCAGATCAACCTAATATTCCCATGGGACTACAAAAAAAATCTTGACCCCTGCCTTAGTATAAACAAAAGTTAGTTCCATGTGGATTATAGATCTAAATTTGAATGGTAAAATTATATAACTTAAAAAAATAGAGAAGAGTATCTGCATGATCTTGTCCATAGGAAAAATTCCTTAAACAGAGAATAAAAAGCATAATTGTAAGTGGCAAAAATGATATATAGATTTCATTAAAATTAGGCATTTCTGGGGCTCCTGGGTGGCTCAGTCGGTTAAGTGTCAGACTCTGGCTAAGGTCATGATCTCATGGTTTGTGGGTTCTAGCCCCACAGTGGGCTCTAAGCTGACAGCTTGTAGCCTGGAGCCTGCTTCAGATTCTGTGTCTCCCTCTCTCTCTCTCTCTCTCTCTCTCTCTCTCTGTCCCTCCCCTGCTTGTGCTCCCTCTCTCTCAAAAATAAATAAATAAAAATTAAAAAAATAAAATAAAATAAGGCATTTCTGGTTAGCAAAAGACAGTGCTACAGTTGCAAAAATACAGGCCACAGAGATGAAACGCTATTCATGATATACAAAATCTCACAAAAGACTTGTGTCCAGAACACACACACACACACACACTCCTATAGATCAATAAGAAAACAAGAAACAAACAAACAAAATGTCCAAACAACTTGAACAGGCAGTTCATAGAAAAGTATTTTCAAATTTCCAAATAACTATCATAAAATGCTCAAGTGCATCAGCCGTTAGAGAAATGAAAATTAAAATCACAATGTATTACCTCCACATAGCCACTCAAATGACTAATATGAAAAAGAGAGACCATCAAGATTAATTAAAGTGCGGAACAACTGAAAATTTCATATACCACTGACAGAAATAATAGTAGGATACACATTTTGGAAAAATTATTGGTATTCACTAAGGATGAATATACCCCTAAGTTCTTACTAGCCATTATATTACTAGGTTTGTACTCAACTGAAGTATATGCATATAATTACAAAAATATATGAACGTGAATGCTCATAGTATCATCATTTTTATTTTTTATTTTGTCTTATTTTTTTCAAAACATTTTTTTTAACATTTATTCATTTTGAGAGATAGAGAGAGGCAGAGCGTGAGTGGGGAAGAGGCAGAGAGAGAGGGAGACAGAGAATCTGAAGCAGGTTTCAGGCTCTGAGCTCTCAGCACAGAGCCCAACACAGGGCTCGAACTCACGGACTGTGAGATCATGATCTTAGCTAAAGTAGGACGCTTAGCTGACTGAGCCACCCAAGTGTCCCAATAGTAACATCATTTTTAAACATTTAAAATTGGGAAGTACTAAACTGCCTGTCAAAAGTAAAGCAGATACAAAAATAGCAGTATATTTTCCCAAAGACTCTAGTGCTACTACAAGAATGAACTATACCTTCAGAAAATAAACGAATCTCACAAACACAATTTTGATGAAAAGAATCCAAGCAACAAAGAATTCCTACTGTATGATCCCCTTTATGTAAATTTTATAAACAAGAAAAGCAAATCTGTGGAGTTACAGTCAGGATAATGGTGATATTTAGGGGCCGGGGGATAACTGGGAGGGCACACAAGGTGGACTACAGGGATGTGGTGACATGCCATTTCTTCTTCTCTGAGTTGGTTACATGGTTGCTTAGCTAGTGGAACTGTATTGAGCTGTATGATTTCCCACTTGACACTTCAAGTCTAGTTCAATTAAAGGTTCCTTTAATGAAAAGGAAATCATCAGAACTCCAACATTCCTGCAGTGTAGTGAATAAGAGAGAGATGATGAGGTTGGCAGAATAATCAGTGCCATAGCAGAGTGTTATAGGACAGCAAGGACTTTGGATTTCATTCTTGTTACAATGGGAAGATACTTGATAATTCCAATGAAGATGGTATAATATTATAATATTATTGCTGAAGTTTCCCTGATAAGGGATTGCCGTGGCACAAGATAGGAAGGAGACAAGATAGGAGACTTTTGCTATGGTTCAGATAAAGAATAATAGTAGCTCCAAATAGAGTGAGAACACAGGAGATTATGAGAAGTTGAGAAATGATTCTATTCTTGTGTGTGTGTGGTTTCAAGTTTTTATTGAAATTCCGGTTCGTTAACATATATTGTAATATTAGTTTCAGGAGTAGAGTTTAGTGATTCATCAACACTTACACACAACACCTAGTGCTCATCACAAATGTCCTCTTTTATACCCCTTACGTATTTAACCATCTGCCACCCATCTCTCTCCATCACCCCTTGGTTTGTTCTCTGTCTTTAGGAGTCTCTTATGGTTTGTTTCTCTCTCTCCTCCCCCCCCCCCCATTCCCATAGGTTCATCTGTTTTGTTTCTCAATTCCAAATATGAGAGATATCATATGATTTATTTGTCTTTCTCTGATTGACTTATTTTGTTTAGCATAATACACTGTAGCTCCCTCCATGTCATTCCAAATGGCAAGATTTCATAGTTTTTAATGGCTGAGTAATAGTCTATTATGTGATTATATATATATAATATATACACACACACACACACACACACATATATATGTATATATATACCACATCTTCTTTATCTATTCATCAGTTGACGTACATTTGGGCTTCTCCATACTTTGGCTACTGTTGATAGTGCTGCTATAAACATTGGGGTGCACGTACCTCTTTGAATGAGTATTTTTGTATCATTTGGGTAAATACCTAGTAGTGCAATTGCTGGATCATAGGGTAGGTCGATAGCTCTATTTTTAGTATTTTGAGGAACCTCATACTCCTCCCCAGAGTGGCTGCACCAGTTGCGTTCCCACCAAAAGTGCAAGAGAGTTTCCCTTTCTCCACATCCTCACTAACATCTGTTCTTTCTTTTATTGCTAATTTTAGCCATTCTGATGGCTAGTGAGGTAGTATCTCATCATAGTTTTTATTTGTATTTCCCTGATGATAAGTGATGTTGAGTATCTTTTCATGTGTCTGTTTGCCCTCTGGATGTCTTCTTTAGAGTGTCTGGTTATGTCTTTTGCCCATTTCTTAACTAGATTATTTGTTTTTTTGGGTGTTGAGCTTGATAAGTTCTTTATAGATTTTGGATACTAACCCTTTATCAGATATGTCATTTGCAAATATCTTCTCCCATTCCATAGGTTGCCTTTTAGTTTTGTTGGTTGTTTTCTTCATTCTGCAGATTTTTATCTTGATGAAGTCCCAACAGCTTATTTTTGGTTTTGTTTCCCTTGCCTCAGGAGAAATGTCTAGTAAAAAGTTGCTCAGAGTTTGCTGTGTTTTCCTCTAGGATTTTCATGGCACCTCTACAGTCTCATGGAGGAGCCACAACAGGGACCTGAGCTGCCCTTCAGAGTACCGGCATTATGGGCTGAGGACAATATACTAGGACTGGCCCCAATATCTCCAGTAATTGTAAAACTAAAGCCAGAAGTAGGGTCCATCCACCAAAAACAACATTTCATCCCTTGTAAGGCACAGATGGGGATAGAGAAGCACCTGGAGAAACTTCTAAAATATGGGATCCTCCAAACCTGTCCCTCATCTTGGAACACACACGCCTTTCCTACCAGCCCACAAGCCAGGCGCCAATGATAATTGACTGGTCCAAGACCTGCATGCAGTTAATCAAGCCACTGTCATCCTGAACCCAGTTGTCTTGAACCCATACACTCTCTTGGGTCTTATCCCCACGGAGGCTGCCTTCTTCACATGCCTAGACCTCAAGGATACTTTCTTCTGCATCCGCCTGGCCCCCCGGAGCCAACCAATCTTTGCCTTCCAGGGGGAGAATCCTGAAAATGGTGACAAGGGCCAGTTGATTTGGACCAGATTGCCTCAGGGGTTCAATAACTCCCCAACAATTTTTGGCACTGCATTAGCCTCAGACCTAAGAGCTTTCCCAGTGGATCAACACAACTATGTCCTGCTTCAGCATGTAGATGACTTACTGCAACTGAAAGGTCTTGGGAGGGCTGCATGGGAGGAACTCGGCAGCTCCTTACCCTTCTATGGGAAACTGGCTATAATTCTCAAGGAAAAAGGCCCAAATCTGTCAAAAGAGAGTCAAGTACCTTGGCTTTCACCTCTCCCAGGGACAGTGCCAACATGGCCCAGAGGGAAAACAGGCTGTTTGTTCCATCCCAGTCCCATCGACATGACGTCAGACTTGGTAGTTTCTCAGACCGCAGGTTTCTGTAGAATATGGATACCTAACTTCTCAGTCTTGGCAAAACCCCTTTATTAGCCAAAAAATGGGCAGAGCAGGAACCTCTGTGATGGGAGTAAGTACAGCAAAGGTCCTGTAAAGAGAACAAATGGGCCCTTGCCTGGTCTGGGGCCTTCATCTTGTACATTCAGACATGTCCAAGCCCTTCATCTTGTCTGGGGCCTTCATCTTGTACTGAAAGTACATTCATGAAAGTACTGGCATCGCAGTGGGAGTCCTAACCCAGATGTTGGGGTCATGGCATCTTCTGGTTGTATATCTCTTCAAGCAACTTGACTCTGTTGCCCAAGTCTGGCTATCCTGCCTATGGGCACTTGCAGCCATGGCTCTCTTAGAGTCTAAGGCTGAGAACTTAACTATGGGACAAGAATTGACAGTCTGAGTGCCACATTCAGTATTGACATTAATGGAATACAAGGGACAATACTGGCCAACTAACGCCCAGATGATGAGATATCAGAGAATGCTATGTGAGAACCTGCACATTCACCTAGTAGTGCCGACCCTAAACCCTGCAACCCTACTCCCTTTTGGGCCAGGTCAAACAGATCATGACTGCATTGAAGTCATGGATGAGGTATTCTCCAGTCAACCAGACTTGAGGGAGGAGCCCTTCAAGGATTGTGACACTGAGTATTTCACCGACAGTGGCAGTTTTGTGAAAGAGGTGGAACACCTTGCAGGATACTCTGTGGTGACCCTGAATTCTATCATTGAGGCCAAAGCCACGCCAAAGGGGACTTCAGCACAGAAGGCAGAGTTCATCGCGCTAACCCGAACCCTCCAACTGGAGGTAGGAGGTACGTGTTAATATATACACAGACTTTAAGTATGTTTTCACCACCCTCCATGTACATAGGGCTTTATATATAGTCCTATTTACCTGTTTACCAATTCTGGACCTTCTGTCCTGTGAAAGCAGCTTTCTGCTTGTGTACTATGCTGGGGTGCTTTCGCCCTGTTTACCTAATCTTGGATGGTTTTATCCTAAGCCTTGTTAACCCATTGGTGCAAGCTCTAAACTTGTTCCCCACAGGGGATCAATGGTCATGGGGGTTAGAGAATCAGATCCCCAAAAACCTTATAATTGGAGAAGAATATCCCAGACCTACTACCGGATTTGGGCTCCTCAAAACTTCAATTATTGGGAAAAACTGCCTTGCCCAGTGGGGAAGAAAGTTCACCATCTCTGTTGAAACTTAACATGCCTAGACCGAAGATTTTATAACTCAACTACCCAGGAAATCCTGTGGTGGAGGTCCCAAGATCACTTTGAGCCAGATCCCCACCCCTTATCTAACTTCTCTCATCTCCAAGAGGCCTGGAACAATGTCGACACAGACATCAAATGGCAGGCCCAGGTGGACTATACTGGAAGAACAGCCTATACAGTACTTCCTGCAGGTTGGTCAGGGTCATGTGTGCTGGGAACTATTTGTCTATCTTTCTTCCTGCTCCCATTTGCCAGTGGGGGAACATTTGGAAGTCCAAGTATATGGGGACAGGGAGACTCACAGGAAATGATGTGCCTTACAGATTGGCAATTGGAAAGATGACGAAAGGCCTCCCAAATGTATAATCCAGTATTATGGCCCTGCCACCTGGTCAGAGGATGGGTCCTGGGGCTACCGCACTCCCATTTACATGCTAAACTGCATAATCAGACTGCAAGCAGTTGTAGAAATTATAACCAATCAAACTGCCAGAATTCGTAACTTAGCCAGCCAAGCAGCAAACCAAAATGTGCAATGCTATTTATCAAAATTGCTTGGCCTTAGATCACTTGCTTGCTTCAGAAGGAGAAGTTTGTGGAAAGTTTAACTTGAGCAACTGCTGCCTACAGATAGACGATGAAGGGAAAGTCATAGAGGAGATCACAAATCGAATGAGAAAGGTTGTTCATGTCCCTGGAAAGGTTGGGACTTATTTAGAAAGGTTGGGAGTTATTTAGAGGATGGTTTTCAACTCTCAGGGAATTCAAAACCCTCATAGATATTATCCTCTTGATTTTGGGAGCTTGCTTAATCCTACCTTGCCTAGCTGCCCTGGGTATATGGTCTGTCTCCAGCCTCATTGAGGCAATTATAGAAAGGAAAACGGCCACACATGTGATGATGTTATGGAAATATAAACCTCTAAACCTAGATGATGCTCTTTGACCCCAAACAGGAGGTCCAAGCATAAAAGTGGGGAATGTGGTAGAGCCCCTCCCTAAGGAATGTGGTGAAAACCTCAAGACAAGGGTAGGCAACCTAGCTATGTGAGTGTGTATGACATTCCCCACTATTCTGTGACATAGACCACCCATTCAGACTGTATGTTACCATATATGGGAGACAAAGGAGCAACAATTGTACAAAAGGCAGCACCCTGCTATGCTTGGGGCTCATCCTTTTGGGTCTTAGCCTGTTAAGCCCACGCCAGCACGAATGAAGCTCTTCCTGGAAAGAAAACCCTCGGCGTCCTGACTCTGTGTGTGACTTGCTGCTACATGCTAACCTCACAGTCAGCAGAAGTGATTCCATCAAGGTCTCAACAATATTTCCACACATCCTCTTTCTTCTCCTCTGTCACCTTTCCCTCCTCTCCCTCTCCTACTCCTCTTCTTTTTCCTCCTTCCACTCTTCCTTCTCTTATTCCTCCTCTACCTCCAGCTGCTCCTCCTCCTTCTCCCTCTCCTTCCTTTCTAATTATTGGCTCTCCAGTCTCTTATGGCTCCTCCTCTGTCACTTTTCTATCTCTTCACTGGCGGGGCACTCACTTCTCTTTCCATTAGTTTCTGCCCTTCCTAGCCTTAAATTCCACTCTCCCACAAGAGACTGTGCTATGGATGAGTGCCAAGTGAACTGGATCTCCCAGGGAACCATGTTTTATTGGAGAAAGAGAGGAGACAGGTGGGCTGTCACTGGACCAGCTGGCCAAGGTGGTGGAGAGTATGCAAAGGATGGATTTAGTCCTCTATGAAAGTGGGCGAAGGGACCTAATATGCACAGCCTTTTATTGAGTTGTCCAGACCTCCAGGCACCTTTATCAAATAGGAAGAGACCTAGGGAAGGAAAGTAAACCTCTGTGCTTCTTGGATGTGCTTGGATCCAAGTATGTGTTGAATATGTTTTCCCATCCAGCAGCTAGAAGAGGTAACTCTGTCTTGACCACAGTAGATGATAAGATAGAGGTAGCTGTGTCTGGCCTGCAGGGAAGATCCTGAAAGGATGTTACTTTTATTTTCTATGGTCAATGCCCCCAAGAAAAATGAGTAACAGTAATTTTATTTGCATTATAATTACTTCTGAGGACATTGCTTCTGCTATAGTGGGTATTCCTCCTGACTCGGGCATACTCCATCTGGCTGTGAGGGGCAGGGCAGAGCTCAGGGCCCCTGGGTGAACAAGGCTCAGGTAGCTGGGGAAAAGACCAGAAAAGGACCTTACCTTGTTGCTGCTGCTGAAAGGATGTCTTTCTTGGATCTAAGTAACCCTGTAAGATCCAAGAGACAGAAACATTTAGACATCATGGCTCCCCAAGTTTGAAATAAAGTTCCTTTCTCTATAGTTGAGAATTCCTGGTTTTCTTAGCCAGAGTCTTCTAGGCCAAGTTGGCCAGAAGAGCTACAGCAACCCTATAAAGGTATACCTCAGACATATCTAGGGCTTGGTTCCAGACCACTGCAATAAAGTTAATATTGCAATACAGTGAGTCAAATAGATTTTTGGTATCTCAGCGTGTATAAAAGTTATGTTGACACTATATTGCATTTTATTAGGTGTGCAATAGCATTATTTCTAAAAAAAACCAATGTACATAAATATATTAAAAATACTTTATTTCTAAAAAGTGCTAACCATTATCTGAGCTTTCAGTGAGTCATATCACTGACCACAGATCACTATGAAAAACGTAATGTATATTTGATATATTTAGAAAAGTTTGATATATTTAGAAAATTATCAAAATCTGACAGAGAGACATGAAGTGAGCAAATGCTATTGGAAAAAAATGGCACCAAAAGACTTGCTGGACACAGGGTTGTAATAAACCTTCAGTTTGTAAAAAAGTCAGTACCTGTGATGCCCAGTAAAGCAAAGCCCAATAAAAGGAGGCATGCCTGTTCTGTAGAGTTAAAACCTGCCTGCTAAATAATAGGAGGTCCAATGCCTTGAGACTATAACCACCAGACCTCACTAGACCAATGCTCCTGGAAAGGCATCACACTGTCACAGAATTACTGACATCTCATTCACTTCACCTGCTTTCTCTTTTAATCCAGCAATCTCTGGGTTTTTTGCCTACCTTTTTTTCATATCTAGAAACAAAACTTCAGAGCAGTGATGGAACTCCTCCAAAAGCAAACCATAGGCAAATGAGAGGTGGTGCCTTATTGTTTTTTCTTACACATCACCTTTCATTAAAATGATGAATATTTTGGAAATGATCTAATAAAAATCAATGGTTGAAGGAAAAAGAGAATATTTAATAAATCTCTCTTCCCTTATTATAGTCTACTTTGCTGCATAGTTTTTATTAGTTTATATTTCTCCCTATATTAGACACTGCAGTCTTTCCCTAGACTTTGTTCATTTATCTTCATCATCAATCACAAGAACAGGCAAATGGTTGGAAGTCAGTAGAAGTTTGTAAAAAAATGAAAATTGAATCATGTATGTATTTTAAATGTATAGTTTTTTATAAATATGCAGAAAAATAGTTACTTGGCAGGAAGTGGTTAATAGACAAATTATGTCTCATAGTTAAGTTTCAATATAAAGATTTCCAAAGTTAACCTAGGATTAGCATGATGTCTACCTGTCTGTAATCTAACTATTCTTTTCCATTAAAACCTCACCTCAAAGGAAGCTTCATTCTAGGTCTAACCATGCCATTTTCTTCCAGCCCAGCTAGGAACCCCAAACCCCTAGAGGACTTTTTTCTCTTTTCAGAGATCTCTCACTCACCTATGTCTCCAGGCTGCTTCCTACCTCAGAGAACCCAAGTGGTATTAGGAGAGCCACAATCTTGCAACTTTGATCCCAAACTCAGTCAAAGATAAAGAAAACAAAGGGGTTTCCCCCAGTTTCCTGTTTCTTGAGTGTCTCACTTCATGTCTTGAAAGGACTCATTTAACTACTTTGTATTGAGATCTCCAGTTTGGTAGGTACTAAGGAACTAGCAAGGTTTTCATCTCCTCTGGAAGGGCAATCTGAGAGCAATGGGACTTGGGGGAGTTTCCACAGTGCCTCTGGGCCTCCAGTGGGTGGTGGGCAACCATGGTGAGGTATGCACCTCACTGCAGTGGCTCCAGGAGTCAGGACCTTTGAGCTGGTGGAGAGCATGTGTGGGCACTGGAAGGTGGTAGGTACGTAGCAGATGATTTGAATTGATCATGTTCTAATGCTACAGAAAAAGGTAATCCCCATAAGTCCGGGCCATGAATTGTGGTAAGTTCTGCCAGGAAAGAATTATGTGGATTTGATAGATAAAAAGAACTATTACAAAAAGCTAAATGAGACCATCTGGAGAAATAGACCATGGCTTCCAAAGTTATGATTTGAAAGTAGTTTTGTCAGGCAGGAACTCCTGATGGACCCTGGAAGGTGGGAAGTAAAGTGAGAGTATGAACCAATTCCCAGTCTTCTCTCATGGAGCATTGGTTGGCTGTCAATCCCTTCAGGATTCAGGAGGATGTTGGAGTCTTGTCTGTTATCTGAGGCTATGGCACATAGGCAAGGGACAGAAGTAGACATTGATCATTGGAGTAAAGGAGGAGGCACAGGGCAGAGCTAGAGAGGGGAGCAGTGGTCCTTAGTATTGCTGACAGCCACTATTGCACTGGGTGATGTGTTTGCTTTGTGTTGCCTGGTAAGGAAAACTGAAATTTTAGAGCTGTAAAATGTGAGAAGAAATATGTGCCAGGGAGATAGGACTCCCACTTTTTAGTAGCTCTGAAGCTGAGAGGCCAATATAGTAAGAGATCATTACAAAAGATTTCCAGTTAATTTTTAGCATTTCAGTGCATGGTGCTTAAGCTTTACCAGGAGAAAAAGTTAGAAATTACCTGCTTTAGAGGTGTCCAGAGTGATGGGAGCCTTGGTGGGGTAGGAGTGCCAGGCAGGTTGAGAGTTAGCACGTATAGTGGAGTTTCAGGAACTGAACAGGTATGTGATGTGATCACAAATGTTGGTGTACCCCAAGGTCTCTAATGACAGCCTGAGGAATGGACCCAGCAGTTATGAGAAGGCAAATACGTTCTAAAGCCTCCTGCAACTCAGGAATCTTCTATGCTTACATGCAATCTATCAACTCGATGGTTGTTACAGTTATTTACTCTTCTCTGGACTTCAGTGTTTATGTGTAGTTAAGATAGACCTGTATTTCAGGGATTCACAGGAGTGCTGAGAGAAGTTGGAGGAAGGGTATTTACCTGTTAATATTTCAGGAAACTAATTGCCTGGGGGAATTCAGGTTAAAATGCAAACAGAGGAGTTTGGACACTTCAATCATTCTGGCATTAAAGGCAGGTGTGACCAAGTAACTGGTAACAAGAGTAGACTTGCCTGGAAGGGTCTTCTTCCTTGAAAGGAAGAGGGTCAGTCCTCTCACCTGGTGTGACAGCCCAAATCCAAAGGTGTGGCACGAGCTGATTGTGGGTCCTGGATTCTCTAGGCCTTTTAAATTTTCTGCACTAGTTTTGGGCAACACCTTAATCCTCCCCACCGACTGCCTCTCTGAGTCTCTGACCAGCCAACAATAGTTCAGATGGGTTTGTGGAGTCTGGGCTGAATTGCCATAGGCAGATTGCTCTCAGTGGGCAGTGGGCAATGACAGGGCAGGGGAGGTAGTATGTTATGAATGTACTGTGGGGCAGGGCCTTTAAGTGGGAGGAAAGTACATGTGGGAATTGACAGGTGAGTTTGTGTGGTCCTGGGCTGAATCACCATATGCTGGTTAATTCTGAGAGTTGAAAGAAATTTTCTGCAGAAGCTATGGCATGACACCATTTTTCTCTTGATCTCTCTGTCAAGTGTTTCTACCTCTATGCCTTTCTCCTTCTTTCCTCTTCCCTCTCTCATGTCCCATTGCCCATTTGTGTGGGAGTTGATTTCTAGACCTTGTCCTTCTTTTCTGCCTTCTATTTCTGTCACACAGAACTATGCTTCTCTGCTCCTTTTCATTGGCATAGGCTGCTCTGGTGTCCTAGAAGTTGGCTTTTGTGTATTACAAAGATAACTAAAGGGCTACTTTGGTCTACAGAATTAATATTCAATGTATTTAGGTTACAAAGTAAAATACTGTTTGTGTGTGTGTGTGTGTGTGTGTGTGAACTTTAAGTTTAAATAACTACTAATATTGATTCTATTAAAATTCTCGAAATTTTCATAAATTTAATAATTTATTTTCAAGAAGTTTTTGGTCCATTTAACAACTTTAAATAAATAAACTAATTATGTACTTTAATATAAACTTACAAGGTTAATCTAACATGCCAAATTTTATAAATATTTTAAGTATCAAATACATATACATATACATATACAGATATATATATATATCACTATATATATATCACTATATATATATATATATATATATATAGTGAGAGAGAGAGAGAAAATACAATTGCCATGTCAATACGTATTGGCACCCAAATGAAGTGTTCCCATAACATATGCCCTCCTGATTCAAATTGCACATGAAGCAGAAATTCTCTATTATTAAAATCTGCATCTTCCTTCCCAGGTTCTAACCTCCCTCACTATTTATTTGGAGTTTCCATTTCTTTGGGTATTTTAGTATATTTTAATATTCTCCTTGGTTCTAAGAACATATCAATGCCATTCCACAGGCTCATTTATACTCTTATGTAATTTCTTCAAAACCTTTTTGAAATGGAAGAATTTTAGATGGTGTAATATAAAGTAAAAGCATTTAGTAAAGTCCCTAGTATAAAGGTCGCTTTTAGGCAATCTACTTGAATAATGGAAACCTTCCCCCTTTAACTATAGCCCCCCTCCCACTGTGTTATGGCAGACAGTCTTTCCCTCACTGTCCTGCCCACAGCTCCCTTGTGGTATATTTGATGAACTTCTATCTCCTTTGTTCTGCCTTGAGTGAATTATTTCACCACCTGCACCACTGGCTTCTACCCCATCAGGAGACCTCACATTTGGTGGTCCATACAGGGAGACTTTGCCAGCCCAGGGCTATTTCCAGATTCTTAAAGAGTTTCTTGGGACTTTCCTTCAGTGGACCAACTTTAGTACTCTGGGGAAACTGACAGCTTCTGGCCAAGGTTACTCCTCAGTGAACATCAAAGCCCCAAGGGGAACCAGCCAGAAAGGGTGAAGGATTTCTCTTTTTGCTCTTCAGAGGGATCCTTCCCCCTCTCTCTCTTTTCTCTTTATGGCCCTTCAGTAGCCTAACCCTAGTACTTCCCTGAAAACTGAAGATCTCTGGCCAGGGCAGCCCCTGGTGTGGTCTGAAGGTCTGAGAGTGAACAGCTCAGACTTTCCATGTCTGTGAGGGCAAAAGACCCCTTCCCTCTGCTTTTTCACTCATCCCCTGAGGTCTGCTCCCAACACGCTGCACAGCTGGCAGTGGCAGCTCATCCAGAGTGAATCCCCACAATGGTATGGATTTGGTTGGGACCCTTTTCTGACTCTCAGCCACCTTACTTCTTTTGGCTCCTTCCTCTCTATTCCTTTGTCCTCACAGATTCAGCCACCTTGATGTAAGGGAAAACACGTGAGCCCCCCAACCATTTTCTGACCTGGTTTGTCCACCCAATGTCTGGCTCTTCCTGTTACAGGGGACACCCAAACAGGAAGTGCCATGGCTATTTGTGGCAATCCTCTTCTTGGTGGGACACCTCAGAAAAGCCAGTGCCCTGGTATAAGGTCCAATTCTTGGTCAGATCAGTGGAATGCCCTGAGTATAACCATGATCACCAGTTGGAGCTCCCTTTCCTTTGGTGGGATGCCCCTTTAGGAATTGGCACTGAGAGACTAAGAGAAAAATTACCAGGTGTACTCACAACTGCAAAGAAAAGACCCCCCCCCCCCCCCCCATTCTCAGAACCAGCCAGGGCGTGCCCGGTTGTGGTCTGACCTAAAGGCGGGAACCAATCAAGTTCTGCTGAGTGTTCAAATTTAAATGTCAACCAATAACAGCTCTGTAACCGCAAAAAAATCCCTAACTTGTTTGTGCCTGTCTATAAAAGAAGCTGTAAGATCCTCGCTAGGGGCCTCTTAGCGTCACCGGCAACGAGTGCGCGGAGGACCAGGTTCGAACCTGCAATAAACGACCCTTGCCGCTTGGCTTTGACTCTGGACTCTGGTGGTTTGTTTTCGGGGGGTCTCTCGAATTGGGGCATATCAGCACCCAGTCTTTCCCACTATGGGACAAACTCCCTCTATTCCTTCAGGATCACCCTTGAGCTTTATTCTTAAAAGCTGGAATTCCTCCAAATGGTCAGAGGTTTCATATGTGCAAGCCTTCATGGCATTTTCTCCTGAAACCCTGACATCTGAAAAAAGTGTTGAATGGGTCTGACTCTGTTTCATGGACATCCTGATGAAGGTTTTTGGAGTGGTGGTGGGGCTCCTGGGGTTTGGAGCTGATGGACAAGAAAGAATGTTTGAAGATGTCTTTGGTACAAAAAGGTGATTTTACTAAAGCACAGGGACTCGACCCATGGGGGGGAGGAGCTGCCCTGCACCCTGTGGACATCCTAGTTCTATATTTAGGTGTTGGGGGAGGTAAAGTCAGGGGAAAGTTTCCAGTGAGATTTTCATATGCTAAAGAAGACTCACAGGATACTGGAGCCTAGCTATTGTCAAACTAAGGTTCTTTTCCTAGTAGCAAAGCATTAACATTAAGACAGGAAGGAGTTCCTAGAGAAATGTTTTACTCTGCCCACCTCAAGTATCTGTCAATGGGCTGCATTTTATAAAGGAATTTAATTTTACCTGTCATTTCTTTCTTGCCTTTGTTCCCCACATCACTCTGAAGGGTCATGTTGGGGCTCCAGGAAATTGACTCTATAGATTTCTAGAGATTAGGCTATTGATAAGATTGCCTTTTTCTTATAATTTACTAAGATATTTGCCAACTGATGGAGACCCAAGTCCTGTATGACTGTGATCTCCATCAGTTGGCCATTTGTTTTCTTTCCTTTCCTTTGTCCTGGGGCAGCCAGGAGTGCCTGAGGAATGTCACACACACCCCATGGGGGAGGGGGGGACAGTGTGGTAGTTTGTATTTTGCCCTAAGCCTGCCTTATGCTCCCTCATCAATCTGACCTTGCACATAAGCTACCAAACCTGAAATTTTGAAGTTTTGCCAAATTAAATGATAAATTGGATTGAATTCATTGGATAGTTAAGTCTTTTCCAAATAAAATAAAATACTGAAGTATTAATTGCTAAACAGAAAGTTTATCTGCTTTTGACTTCTTATTTCAGACAAACTAAAGGTACTTAGGTCTGTTGGAAAACATGCTTTGTGCTTAATTGATTCATAATTTTGCCATGTGAACAATTCTGGTGTAAAAGACAATTCACAATTGGTTACTAGTTTTCACGGGAGATTAAGGTTTCTAAGAGTTAAAATTCTGCTAAATGTAATTTAAAATGATGGAAATAATAAGGAAAGAAACTTTGTATGTAGGAAAGCAGGAGATGGGTAAGAAAGATATAAGGAGTGAGAATACATTCCTTGAAGGAAAAAGAAAATAATTTTGTCCTAAAATGAGACTGGTTGTTTGGAGAGAAAAGGCTTTATTTAGGGCAAAATCTACATGCAAAAGAAAGTTGTAGAAGGTTTGTGAAGGGAAAGGTTTAGAATTTGTGTGTGGACAGGATGGACTAAGATTTAAATGAATGGATTTTAAAAGTACACAGGTATAAGATTGAAAATTCTGCTTTTTTCTGTTAAAAAGATAAAGTTGGGGTACCTGGGTGGCTCAGTCAGTTAAGAGTCCAACTTCAGCTCAGGTCATGATCTGGTGGTCCATGAGTTTGAGCCCTGCATTGAGCCCTGCATGGGGCTCTGTGCTGAGAGCTCAGAGCCTGGAGCCTGGTTCAGATTCTGTGTCTCTCTGTATCTCTCTGCCCCTCCCCCACTCACACTCTCTCTCAGTATCTCAAAAATGAGTAAATGTTAAAAAAAATTTTTTTAAAGACAACATTTTCTTGGGTTGTTGGTCTGCTTTTGCTAAGAAAATGTAAACAAAGGTTTTTTTCCCCCTTTTTTCTGTCCAGTTTCTGTTTTGTCTTTATCAGTTCTTTGATGATCCATAATCCTATTTAAGCATATTCTTTATAACTTTCTGAGATTTTACCAAACTTCCCTGAGATTTAAATTGTAAATGAATTTTTTGACTAATTAGGTCTTTTTATGTGTCATGTTAAATTACTCAGAAGCACTGTTTAGCAAATAATGATAAGCCTTATGTTACAGTTATTTGGGCAAATGCTATAGCCATCCTAGAGATTATATGCAGTTCTGAAAGTTTTAATGTGTTTTGGTAACTCTCATATCAGATCTTTAACCATGTACATTTTTGAAGGTTTTTTTTTGTCATCTATAGTTATTGTTCTTACTCTCTTATGATATGTGTTTCATTTTCAAGAGATTCATAAAAAGGACTTTTTATAAACACAGGTTTTTGATATCTGTGAAAGCATAAAACTAAAATAGGTAAAAATTTCCAGAACAAAAAGCTGTATTCAAACTGAACAAGAATTAGTTCTCATGGGACTAAATGAATTGAGGAAGATGATTACAGTTTTTGTAACTCTTGTTTGAACCATTGCTGGTTCTCTAATGTTTGCCCTTCCGGATTTAGGAAACTTTCTCTTAAGATATCTATGACTTAGAGAAATGTGATAAAATGTCCTCTGTGAACAAATTGAAGTGTTTAACTTTTCTCTCTACCTGAACCCTCTGAAGTTCAAAAGTTCTCAGAGTATTCTCTTTCATGGCAATTATAATTATTTGCATAAGTTCAGTAAGAATCTGTTCTTGTAACAGAACATAATTGGAAGCACTGGTTATTTACCAAGGCTTTGACTTGAATGTCATATTTGAAAGACACATGTATAAACAACTTTACAGAGCTTATGGAGCCTCTTGGGAAGGTTGGCCTAATACCTTGCTTACAGTGTTCTCAGAAATCTTACCAGACTGGTATAGGAACCTCAGGATATTTGGGGAACCTCAAGAAGAAGAATACACCCAAATTGACAGGTATTGCAGGCATGTCTGATGGCAAGTATTTGGCTTGGCTTCTCGTCTTGAGAGTCTACTAAAAGTTCAATCTAGAGATTCCTTATAAAAAATTCCAGCAAAGCAGATTTTAAAGGATATATATGATTAATCACTATCCTTTCTGAGCTTATATAAATAATTAGGCCAAGTTTGTTAAAACTGAACTTGTTTTACAAACACATTATGATTTGGTTATCACTGGTTGAAAATGAGGGCGATTATAGAGAGAAAATGTTTCAATAACACATCTTTGTAGATATTAGATTTTAAGCATTGAGACTCAAGAAAATTAGATTACTCATTTACCATAAGGGCTTCTCTGGAGAAGAGTTGCCCTGAAACAACCAATATGGGTAAGACCCTTTGAGTTACTATACAGAAAGAAAGGCTTTTCTCACTGTAGACCTATCAGTAGATGAAGACTATAATGTTCTGTTAAATTAATGAATACACAGACCATATCCTCCCTAAACCTGATCTGACAGTTACTAGCAACCCACCCATAAAAACTCAGGAAACACGGTTTATTTAAAGGATTGCAAGTCTAAGACAGCAGAGTATTTAACTCCAAATTGGAAGGACCTCTACTGGGACATATTATAGTACCCCACATCCATAAAGTTAGAAAGACATTCCTCATGGACTTATATATGAAGGATTAAACCTATACCTTCCCCACAGGAATCCAGGGTGTCAGCTAACGTGTCTTCTTACTCCTATGAATCTATAGAAGACTTCCAACTTCTCTTCAAACAATAATGATGGATGTACCTTTCTTTTTCATTCTCTGTTCTCCAGTTTACATTGACAATTCCTTCTTACAATAGGCACAGCATTATGCTGAATTTCAAAATTAAACAGCTTGCTGGATGTGTGGAATTCTGCCTATATCAAGCACTTCTGGTCTGCCTTGGTGGGTCTTCCCATTTCAGGGCACAGATTGGCATTCCTTTTATAACTATATCTTACATATGGTATAAAACCCAAATACTGCTATGTTTCACAATAGGTCTATATCAAAATAAAATGTTACCCACTAGCTTATGGCCAATGTCACCTGGAATTTCCCAGGCCACAATCAGACCTTTTCATACTCTCAAACCATTAAAGTTCTAACAGAATTCTCTCACAAATAAATGGGGACCAGAAGATGCCTAAGTTACAAAACCCAGCTTCTTGGTATACACTGGATGGACTATATCCAATCTGGTATAAATATTTATTGCTTACCCCTACAATTGGACAGTTAAGTCAAAAAGCAATTCTATGCTGGAAACAAAGAAACCATACTTGCAGTAGATAGGCAAACAGCACATGGCAGTTAGGATGGCTGTCATCAGAAATATGCTCACAAATCATTGTTTTCCAGGGCACTGATTGGCTGGGTACTGACTAGACAAGGAGACCCAGAACTAGATGGCTGACTCTTAATGAGACCCAGTGGCTATGCAGCTCTAACCTGTGGCCATGGCATGTCCCAGGCTGGATAGGACATTGTGCTCTGGGCTTCGCCTAGAAACACAATGCATTATTAGAACTATTGCCAACCTAGCCAACCTTCCAAATTTAAAACAATGGTGGACACATTCTGTGTTTCATTGGTATGATCACCTAGCATCTATCTTTATTCTCTCTTTAGGACTGGAAGATGTTGCTTGGCACATGGAAACTCTTAAGTACATGATCAAAGCCCTAAATGACACTAAAAATAGCATTTCCCTATTAAATACTAAAGTAATACAAATGCATAAAGCAGGTTTAAAAAACAGAATGACATCAGATGTTTTAACTGCTGCACAAGATGGAACTTGTGCTCTCATAAAAACAGAATGCTGTGTATACATTCCAGATTACCACAAAAATATCTCTGGGTTTCTAATTGGCAAGATCATTCAAATTGGTCTCTCAAAGACCCCTCCTTTTTTTTTTTTTTTTAACTGATTCGCTAAACTCCGGGACAGGAGGCAGATTTTTGTCAAAGGACTCTTATTTGGGTTTCTTTTTCTTCTTGTTATTCTAACCATGTTTTACTATTTTTTCCCATGCCTCTCAGCCTGGTGCTGAGACTCATTCACTGCCATAACTTCAACCTGACAGATGATTCTCTCTGCTCAAGGAGACTCCCATATGTTATCAACTCTTGACACAGCTGCCTCAGCCTTCCATAACTCCTATTAAATTTCCAACTGACCAATGTTGACTGGAGTATAGATGTTGACCAGTCAATATCTATACTCTGCTCATTCAGCATGAAGCAGTTACACATTTAAGGGTCAGAATTGTTCAGGGGGTAATGCAGAGGCCACTTTTAGGCAACCTACTAGAACAATGGAAACCTGAATAAGGTAAAAGGGCCCACAGTGACCCCCCCCAATCCCCTGGCTGAAGACAAACAGGCCCATTAGGAAACACACCTCAAAATATCCATAAGTCCTAGCTGACCAATGGATTATACACCCAGACACAGGTACAAAAAAATTCCATACATTCCCATACCTCTTGACCCTCCCCCTTTAACTACAGCACCCTCCACCCAACTGCCTCGTGGCAGACAATCTCTCCCTTGCTGTCCTGCCCACCACTTCCTTGCAGTGTATTCAAAAAACTATCTCCTTTGTGCTGCCTCAGGTGAGTACTTTCACTGCCTGCACCACAGCTTCCACCAAATCTGGTTGTCCCACACTTGGTGGCCACCATCCCATAGGGAGACACCCACATTTGGTGTCCCATATGGGAAGCATTTGTGGCCCTCCCCAACCTAGCAGATACTAAGCATTAATAATACTAATTATTAATTATATTGACAATTAACTATGATTCTGTTTTTAATTTTTTTTTAACGTTTATTTATTTATTTTTTTTTTTTTTTTTTATTTTTTTTTTTTTAAATTTTTTTTTTTTTTAATGTTTATTTATTTTTGAGACAGAGAGAGATAGAGCATGAACGGGGGAGGGTCACAGTGAGAGGGAGACACAGAATCTGAAACAGGCTCCAGGCTCTGAGCTGTCAGCACAGAGCCTGACGCGGGGCTCGAACCCACGGCCGTGAGATCATGACCTGAGCCGAAGTCGGACGCTTAACCGACCAAGCCACCCAGGCGCCCCTAACGTTTATTTATTTTTGAGACAGAGAGAGACAGAGCATGAACGGGGGAGGGGCAGAGAGAGAGGGAGACTCAGAATCGGAAGCAGGCTCCAGGCTCTGAGCCATCAGCCCAGAGCCCGACGCGGGGCTCGAACTCGCGGACCGCGAGATCATGACCTGAGCTGAAGTCGGACACCCAACCGACTGAGCCACCCAGGCGCCCCTAATGATTCTGTTTTTATAAAGATTATAATAATCAAAATTAGATTGTTATAAATGGTAAAATATAGGTCTAGAATTATGTGGCATGTGGGAGAAATTAATTCCCATTGTAGTATTCAGTAAGTATTCCCAATGTAGTATTCCCATTGTAGTATTCATCAAGTATCATTCAAGCTGTGCCTTGAAACTTGGGAAAGTTAGAAGCAGGGGCTGGACTTTCTAGAGAAAGGTGCATTCATGGGCAAAGATATTGCCAGTAAGTTTGTGTAGCCAGAGAAATAATTACAGGTGAACTGGAAAGGCAATGAATGCAAGTCCTGAATGTCAGACTCAGAACTCACAGATTACATTTTGATTATTTATGTGTTGGAGTGTCATGGGGGTTTCTGAGAATAACAATGTGATTTGATGTATGGCAGTAAGGAGGATGAATTGGATGCAGAGAGGCCAAAGTTTGCATATTAACCATTTTATCCCCTGAAACTCATGAATACTGTAAGGCATCTAACAAGGAAACAAATGCAGTAATGTAGTAAAATAAAAACTACAAATCATGGGGTGCCTGGGTGACTCAGTCAGGTAAGCTTCTGACTCTTGATTTTGGTTCAGGTCATGATCTCATGGTCGTTAGATGGAGCCTGCACTGGGCTCTGTGCTGGGCATATAGCCTGCTTAGGATTTTCTTTCTGCCTCTCCCTCTCCCTCTGCCCCTCCCCTGCTCGTGCTCTTGTGCCCTCTTTTTCTAAAATAAAATAAAATGAAACAAAACAAAACAAAATAAAATAACATAATAAACCAAAACCACAAAATTTAGAATCAGCATCTTGAAAAACAGAAGACATACATTTTAGAGGAAAGGGCTAAAACAATTTTGATCAGGCTTTGTCTTTTATATTCCTGGCAGCGAACCCCAGAGAGCAGTGGAATTACTTAGATTTACATGGAAAAGAAATTGATCTCATTGAATTTTCATGAACACAAGGTGATCACATACTATAAAGAATTTGGTAAACATATGAAAGGCAGAATAATGTGAAAGAAACATGGGATTATCAAAAACAATGCTTTTTCTGACAAATGGATGATTAAACCATAGGCTTTTTTGTTCACCATGAAATACATGATGATGCATTAGAGAAGCAGACGATACCTGCCAAGATCCCACAATCCACACTCATATCAGTGACCAGACAGAAATAGCAATCCTGAGCAACAGACTGGAATAAATATGGACTTGATCATGCTGCTCTTGCTTCTGAGGCTCTGGCATTGCTAAACACTTTTGGAGTATCTCCCAGAAAGGAGGATGTGGTTTTTCAAAGAACAGTGAACACCTCCAGGAAGGAATTCACCTCCATTTCAAGTGTTATCAAAGGCTGAATAGGCACTAAAATTTTGAAGGGGAGATGAGACAAAGGGCAATCTCTTCTGTCACTCCTGTTGCCCATGGCTTCTGGGGTTGTTACCTCCTCTTAGGAGCGCTTTCTTCCAGCAGGTGGCAGCTCGGGGGGAAGGTTGCACATGAAGGCATTTCTGTTGGCACAGCTGAGGGGACTAAGGAGTTGAACACCACACAGGTGGGCAATTTGGAGAGGGCACAGCTGAGAACACGTCAGAAGGGCCACTTCTGATGCTGATCAGAATACTGGGGGAATCTGAAAGAAACAGATCCAATGTTCATAAGAACTCTCCTGTAGGAAGAACTAGCCAGTTGATTTAATGCTTTGCAACCTCCTTGGGGAGCTTCCTGGGTGTAATCAAACTGGCCTCCACACTTGGCAGGCAGGGAAAGGAACAGGTCACACCAGATTGGTAGGTGGCAGTTTTAATGAACAAGAGAATTTATTTATAAGACTTACCTAGGGCAGCTGCGAGAAAAGTAATTTTTCTCACCCAAGCAGCCAAATATTAAAAGCTTTTATACAGAGGCTGTTACTGGGTTCAGTCAGGTGTAACATGCAGATGGCTCAACATGACATCACTATGTCAAGGCTGTGTCCTTGTCGCAGCTTCTGGGAATAAGGAAGGCAAGCAGAACCCACATACCAAGGATGCAGCAGGGGGTGAGGTGCCTCAATTGACCAAAGCCAGCTCACGATCAGCTAGTGGTCACATCTTCTTGATGACTTCCCCCCAAAACCTGGGTAATTATTTCCCCAAAACTTACTAGTCACTCTGAAACATCTTGTTCCAGAATCCTCCACACAGAGGTTCTCAGTGACTCACTGCAGCCCTGCTTTCTTTGTCTATTACAGTTTCCTGTTGCATCTGGAGAATTGCAAAGTCCTCTAACTGGACACCAATAAGTTTTCTTTCGGGTTCTGGAAGACGACTCTGAAGCTTACTCCCATTCACTCCATAGCCTACCTGCACCAGAAATCTGTTGTCATACATCACTCCAGTTACCTGTGCTTCAGCTCTGTTCTCTCAGGAAAGAAAGGCTTGGGTACTTTCAGTGTGTCACCTGGTCACACTTTCCCCTCTTTTGCCAGCTGTTCTTATACCTGCTGGTCCCACCACTCCTTTTATAGACCATTATTTGGCCCAGTTGTGACTACAAGTTCTTCTCCTTAGCCTTCTCCATATAAAAGACAAATGGACACCTAGAGTCAATGACCACAGGTGTCACATGCCATCCCCTCTATTGTCACATGCCATCCCCTCAGGGCAGAACACCCCCATCAATTGTTTTTGGTGCCTATTATCTTTGGTAAACACATTTCAGTGCTGGTCCATGGGCCACTTGGAACTCAGATTTACCTCCTACAAATTTGAGAAGATAAGTCCCTAGGCAGAATCCACATGGCAGTGTGCCTGCTCCCTGTCCCCATGTTTACCATAGAACTATTATAATTTATACATTTTAAATTCATGAATTTAGGTGAATGCACTTTGGTTATCACAGTCATATTATATTAGGTCATGAGAAATTACATTTTAGGAACCTAGTGATTATTACTAACAGCTATTCATTTAAGAGTGTTTAAGCCAGGGGCTCCTGGGTGGCTCAGTCAGTTGAGCATCAGGCTCTTGATTTTGGCTCAGTTCAAGGAACCAGGGTAGTGGGACTGAGCCCTGCCTTGAACTTGGAGCTTGCTTGAGATTCTATCTCTTTCTCTCTCTCACTCTCTCCTTCTCTTCTGCCCCACTCCCCAGCTCATTAGTGCACTCTCTTTAAAAAAAAAAAAGAGTGTTTAAGCCAGAAATTACTATTGCTTTGTAATTACTATTGACTGTTGGAGATGCCAACACTATTAGCTCAGAAGCGGTGTCACATGTATTTAACTCTTCATTTTCCTTATGTGGCCCAGTTTTGTGCTGGAAAGGAAAAGGCATTAAGGGAAGATTCAGGGGACACTGGTTCTGGTTTCAGCCCCATGTGTATTAGATGTGTTTGATAGGAGAATTATGTCTTCTCTCCACGGCAATGTTATCTTCCATTTGTTGGTGAGAAATATCCCCGCCTTGGTATGGGAGGGAACAGCTGCATAACACCAGAGGCTCCGCTGCTTCTCTGCTCCTCATTGTTTCCTCCCTCAGTGCCCCAGATTCATTCTATTTTCCCTGCCCTTTCAGACTACAACCCATCTAGTCCTTGGAGACTCTTCTCTCCACAGTCCTGGATGTGGAGAGAGGCGTGGTCCCCCAAGGTCTCTCCATTCTCGCTGCCCCCAGGAGCAGGTCCCGGTCACCTCCCTAGATGCCATCTGGCTGTCTCCTAGGATTCTGTTCTCCAGTCTCCCAGAAGGGGAGCTTCTCAGCCATCAGCCTTCTTCCATAGCTCTGTATGGAACTGAGCCAGAGCAGTAGCAGATACTACTTGTAATGTTTTTCCCCAACTTATTTTTCTGAGATTTTCACCAATACACCTATGAGAATGGATTAAATTATATATTTATTAAAATTTTTTTTAACATTTATTTATTTTTGAGACAGAGAGCATGAACAGGGGAGGGTCAGAGAAAGAGGGAGACACAGAATCTGAAACAGGCTCCAGGTTCTGAGCAGTCAGCACAGAGCCTGACGTGGGGCTCGAACCCACAGACAGCGAGATCATGACCTGAGCCAAAGTCGGATGCTTAACCAACTGAGCCACCCAGGCGCCCCTAAATTACATATTTAAATAGTAAAATTGTTTTTGAAAGAAATGGCCAAATACCTACTGGGAAATAAATGTTTCACAAGGATTTTCAACAGTATGTATCACTTGTGTTACTCTGTAAAACACAGAAAAAAAGGAAATTATTTTTAATGTTAAGATATACATACAGATCAGATATACATTTTAAAAATTTATATTGATTTATATTGATGGTTCCTTTCCTCTTTTTTCTTTGTCTTACCAGAGATCCAGAATTTTCATTGCTGTTTTAAAATTCCAGTTTTAGGGGCGCCTGGGTGGCTCAGTTGGTTAAACATCCGACTTCAGCTCAGGTCACGATCTCACGGTCCGTGAGTTCGAGCCCCGCGTCGGGCTCTGGGCTGATGGCTCAGAGCCTGGAGCCTGCTTCTGATTCTGTGTCTCCCTCTCTCTCTGACCCTCCCCTGTTCATGCTCTGTCTCTCTCTGTCTCAAAAATAAATAAACGTTAAAAAAAATTAAAAAAAAATTAAATTCCAGTTTTAGGCTCTCTTGATATTCCTCAGTTCCATCTATGTTTTCCATTTCATTGTTTCCTGATTCTATTTTAATTATCTTTTTTCTTTCTTTTTGTTCTGTTGCTGTGCTTTTCAAAAATCTCTTGGAATGGATATTTAGTTTATCACTTTTCCCACCTTCTTTATTTTATGGTGGGAAAAAAGCACTTGTATCTATAAATTTGCCTGGAAACATAGCTTCCTTGTAGTTTCCCAATGATATGTTCTGTTTTAATTATCATTCATTTCTAAGGGTTTTTCCATTATATTTGGAGGGAGTTTGAAATTGATTTAGAAATCCTGTGTTATCTGCTAGGAATTTACCCAAGGGATACAGGAGTGCTGATGCATAGGGGCACTTGTACCCCAATGTTTATAGCAGCACTTTCAACAATAGCCAAATTATGGAAAGAGCCTAAATGTCCATGAACTGAAAAATGGATAAAGAAGATGTGGTTTATATATACAATGGAATACTACTTGGCAATGAGAAAGAATGAAATCTGGCTATTTGTAGCCACGTGGATAGAACTGGAGAGTATTATGCTAAGTGAAATAAGTCAGGCAGAGAAAGATACCATATGTTTCACTCATATGTGAAATTTGAGAAATTTAACAGAAGACCATGGGGGAGGAGAGGGGGAAAAAAAGGTACAGAGAGGGAGGGAGGCAAACCATAAGAGACTCTTGGATACTGAGAACAAAGTGAGGGTTGATGAGGGGTCAGGGAGAGGGGAAAGAGGATGGTAGGCATTGAGGAGGGCACTTGTTGGGATGAAGACTGATTGTTGTATGGAAACCAGTTTGTAAATAAGTTATATTAAAAAATAAAATAAAGTACCAACTGAACACAGAAAGAAAGAAAAAGAAAGAAAGAAAGAAAGAAAGAAAGAAAGAAAGAAAGAAATCATGTGTTACGACCAGTGCATATGCTTGATATGCCACCATTTGGGATTTCCTGAGATTGGCTTGTGGCCTAGTGTGTCAATATGTTTTACAAGTGTTCAGTATTTGAGAAAAATGTTTATGCTCTAATTTTTAGGTGTAGAACTCAATCCATACCCCATAGGTCAAAGTTATTAAAAATGTTTATATCTTTCGTTATTTGTTTCCCTCTTTACCTACCAAAATTAAGAAATTAGAATTGAACTCTCCTGCCAGAATGGTGGATTCCTTGATATTATGTCAATTTTTCTTTTATCTAACATAGAGCAATGTTTAGGGGCAAAGGTGTACAGAATTTTTATACCACCCATTTACTTGACATTTTATTAATTTGTGGGGCTTCTCTCTCCTCTTCAATGTCCCTTCTCATTGTGAAGCCCATTACAGCACATACTCATGTAGCTGTTCTGCTTTCCTTTCCCCAATATACAATCTTCTACTTTCCGCTATTAACCTTTCAATAACATTTTGTTTTAAAAATATATCCTCTAAATAGTATTTTCATAAGTTTTAAGTTTTAAAATCCAGTCTAACAATAGCTGTCTTACTGTGTCAATTTAGTCAATTAAAAAAACTTTTTTAACGTTTATTTATTTTTTTGAGACAGAGAGAGACAGAGCATGAGTGGGAGAGGGTCAGAGAGAGAGGGAGACACAGAATCTGAAACAGGCTCCAGGCTCTGAGCTGTCAGCACAGAGCCTGACATGGGGCTCAAACTCACGGACCGCGAGATCATGACCTGAGCCAAAGTCGAACGCTTAACCGACTGAGCCACCCAGGCAGCTCTCAGTTTAGTCCATTTAAATTACCAAGATTATAATCACATTTGACCTTCTTTGTACAATCTTATTTTTCAGTTAATCTATCACTTTTTCTTATGTTTCTTTTATTAGCCTTCCTTGATTTTTTTCTTCCAAATGGCTAATGCCTTTCTGCATGTTTATGTGCATTTCCTTGTCTAACATTTTTCATCTTCCAGGTCCAGAATTTATAAAATTGATTTATATTCTTTTAGTGGCTATTATTGATTTCTTACCCTAATATTTAAAGACTAAAAAGAAGGGACAGTTATCAATAATTGCATTAAGCCAAAATTGTGCGCCCTCTACAAAGAACAAGACATTGCCCCCACCAGCTTTCAGCCTCTACACAGTTTCTGGTGACCTTCCCGAGATGCCAAATGAAAATTTGCTCCCTCTTCTTTTGTTCTGAAAACTCTTCTACCATTGGTCTCCCATGCATTTATTAAAAGAAGAAAAAAAATCCACTTCAGAAGCCCATGTAACCAGAATTTTGGCTCCAGATTCAATCAGTGGAGAGCAATAAGGAGAAGCTAATGTATAGACATACAACTAAATCTTTATGTTAAACCTTGTATCCTGTGACTTTGTTCAAGACATTTATTTATTGTAGTTTCTATGTAGATTCCATTGGATTTTCTACATAGATGAATGTATTCCATTGAATACATAATCTGCAAGTGTAGACAATCATACTTCAGGCTTTCCAATCTGCATGTCTTTCTTTTATTTTCCATATCTTACTGCACCGTCAAGGGCCTTCAGTACAACATTGGATAGAAGTGGTGAGAGCCAATATTCTTCCTTATTCCCAATCTTAGGGGGAAAGCATGAAGTCTTTCATCAGTAATTATGACATGCCTTAGAGCCTTTTTTTTTTACATTTATTTATTTTTGAGAAGCAGAGTGAGACAAAGTGTGAGTTGGGGAGGGGCAGAGAGAGAAGGAGACACAGAATCTGAAGCAGTCTCCAGGCTCTGAGCAAGCAGTCAGCACAGAGCCTGATGCGGGGCCTGAACCCACAAACCGTGAGATCATGACCTGAGCTGAAGTCGGACGCTCAACCGACTGAGCCACCCAGGCGCCCCTAGAGCCTTTTTGTAGATACCTTTTGATGATTCAAGAAGTTCCCTTCTAGTTCTACTTTGCTGATCACTTTTTATCATGAATGGATGTTGGATATTGTCTAGCACTTTCTCTGCACCTATTGAGAACATCATGTGGCTTTGCTTTTTCATCTGCTGATATGTGAAGAACGTTGAATTTTGAATGTTAAGCCAAACTTGCATTCTTGAGATACAATCCACAATGTACCATCCTTTTCATTTATTGCTGGATTGAATTTAATAAATTATTTTGTTAAGTTAAATAAACTTGTGAAGTATTGTCTTGTGCATCTTTGTTGATAGATGTTCCATGTATTTTTTTTCTTGTAATGAATGCCTTTGCCTGGTTTTGGCATCAGGCTTATGTTGGTCTTATAAAAAGTTCTGAGCGGTGCTCCTTCTATTTACTGGCAGAGATTTGTAGATTTGATATTCCCATCTGTGTTTGCTAGAACTCATCATTAAAGGCAATGAGGCCTGAAATTTTCTTTATGGGAAGGTTTATGATTTTGAATTCAAATTCCTTAATAGAAAGATATTCAGGGTACCCATTTCTTCTTCAGCATATTCCTTTTAAGGAATTGCTTAAATTTTTTGGAATAAAATTATGTTAATATTCCTTTATAATGCTTTAATATCTATAAGATATCTATAATATCTACAGTGACTTTTTTTTTTTTTGCACATCCCTGGTATTAGTGATTTGTACCATCTCTCTCTCTCTTTGTTATTGTTTGTTTTTTGGCTTGAGATATATCAATTTTATTGATCTTTTCAAAAAACTGAATTCTGCTTTTATTAACTACCCCCTCTTCTTTTTTTCCATTTTTCTTTAATCAATTTCTAACTTTTCCTCATTTCCTTCCTTCTGCTAAGTTTAATTTATCCTTCATTTTCTGAGTAAAGCATTTAATGCTATAAATTTCCCCTGAATTTAGCTTGGCCCCTCAAATTGTGGTTTGTTTTTATTATACAGTGTTTTTATTACCATTCTGTTAAAAATATTTTCTAATTTTTTGTGACTTCTTTGGTCCTTTAAAAGCAAGTTGTTCAATTGCAAGGATTGGATGGCTCTTCTAGAGGATTTCTTTTTGTTGACTGATAAACTGATTTTCTGATTAGAGAACATAAGCCTTATGGCCTATCATGAAAACAGCATTTATTCTACTATCTTGTTGATATTGCTATTATTGTTTCCAGAAATATCAGGTTTAAGTGGTTGATGGTGTCATTCTTATCTCCTATATTCCTACCAAGCTTTTGTCTATGTGCTGTCCATTACTGAGAATATGTTAAATTCTCTGTGTGTGGGTTCTATTTCCCCCTTTATTTCTGTTTTTAATTCATACATTGTAAAGTTCTGTTATTTCACACACATACACAAATGCCTAATTTCTATATCTCTAGGATATATTGACCTTTTTATAAAAATGAAGTGTGTTTTTCTGTGACTATTTGTCTTGAATTTGTCTGATAGTAATATAGCTATACCAGCTATTTTAATACTTATTGTTAGCATGTTATAGATTTTCCACCACTTTACATTAGTGCATTTGTATCTTTAAATTTAAAGTACATTTCTCTGGTAAACAGGTGTTATTTGCTGCTCTTCCATACAACATGGCAATGTCTTCTTTTGACTGGATATTTAGTGCATTTACAATGGCATAATTATACATTTATGTTTAAATTTAGGTGCACCATTTTTTAATATGTCATTTGGGGCTTTTTACTGTTATTCTTCCTTAGCCTGTCTTCTCCTTTCTTGGACTGTGTGTTAATCTCTCTTTTTAGGATTTTGTCTTAATTCCTCTGTTAGCTTTCTACCTATATGATTTTGCAATACTTTTTAGTGGTGGCTTTAAGGATTACCAGTCTGAAGTTATCTCAGTCATCTTCTGATACCCTTCATTTAGCTATGCAGCTGGAAAGACATACACTAAAGCCCATTAAGCCTATTTACCAGCTGCCTCCTCAACACCTCTCCCAACAGTTACCCACTTAGTTTTAGTCTAACATCTGTTGGTTTCAAGATTTCTTTAATGATAAATGGATTTAGATGAGACTGAAATTCTTCCACTCAGCCTGCTCCACAACAATAAACAAAAGAAACACCCTGCCATCAGGGGCCACCAGAGCCCTTGTAACTGTCATAAAAACTGTACCATCTCTACCACCTAGGATCTTCTAAAAACTCAAGACATTCTCCTGTTAATTAAGTCTGCAAGAAGCTTAGTCTTTGATTATGTTCAATAGGAAAAATTTTGTCTACCCCTCAAGGTTCTTCTGGCTGGTGTAAGAATTAAATTGACATGAAACAGATTAACAGGAGAAAATCAAATTTCATTATGTACCTAGAGGAAACCCACCTAAACATGAGAGATTCCAAAGATACTCAAGCAAAATAAGGTATATATGTCAGCCTCAACTAAGGAGAAGGGAGTAGGGTCTGGAGCTTCAGGGGAAGAAAGCAATTCACAGGAAGATGAAAAAGAGTAACTGGTACATAAATGCTTGCTGGGCACTGGAAAGTATGGAACATAAGGAACAATTTTAACACACTTGCTAAGTTCCTCCTTGCCTGCTACCCCTAGTTCATATTATAATGAACTTATCTGTGATAACTGCTCTCTTCCTGGAGCAGGTCCTCTAGCTAATTGTTTTTAGGCTCTTAAGGAGGTCAAAGTTCCTTCCTGAGTCTTCCAGGCCTTGATTGTTTTCATCTTAAAATAATCCATATGCCACTTTGGGGTGATTCATTCTGAACCCACAGAGTTGACACCATGTAGCAGATATTCTACTCATATCCCCCCAAACATGGTATAGTATCAACTCTTAATAGGACGTCTACAAGCTGACTTATTTCTACATCTCCAAACATTGGTAAGGAAAAGTTTATTACTTCTCATT
The DNA here is from genome assembly GCF_023721935.1 of Panthera uncia. Taxonomy (NCBI): domain Eukaryota; kingdom Metazoa; phylum Chordata; class Mammalia; order Carnivora; family Felidae; genus Panthera; species Panthera uncia. The sequence continues at coordinate 111,697,073 of NW_026057584.1, forward strand.
TCTTCTAATGGTACCTTAAAAAAAAAACACCTCAATCTATTAACCTTATCATTTAGTTATTGCCGTGAGTAATTATATTCACATAGTTTTAGTAACTTGTAAGTTTCTTAAGTGACTTTGGTTGGCACAGAAGCCATTGGTAGTTATTGGATATTATTCATTTGGTTATGAATTAATTTCCATTATTAACTACCATTCATTAAGGAACTTCTCAGCTATGAATTATCATTGGTTCACAATTTTTATTCATAAATGTAATTGTCAACATTATTCTTAGTGATCACATAATTTGAGGGGACTAAGTGTCATCTGTGGCTATGCCCATTTTCTCCATAAAATATGGCAGTGAATAGAACAGAAAAATACCAGGTACTTCCTCCAGAGACCTTAGCTCTGGTCCTAGTTGTACTGGCCCAAACTCTTCCTCTGAGAAAGGGAGTTGAGGTGTGGAGAAGAGCACACGTTCATTTTTACCTAGCCTACTCAAGTCTCAAGTCCCCTATACTACTTCTCCTCCTCCCCCTCCTCCTCCTCCACCTACTCCTCCTCCTGCTACTCCTACTCCTCCATTTCCACCTCCTCCTACTCCTCCTCCACTTCTCCTTCTCCTTCTCCTCCTCCTTCTCCTTCTCCTCCTCCTTCTCCTTCTCCTTCTTCTCCTTCTCCTCTTCCTTCCCCTTCTCCTCCTGCTTCTTTTTCTTCTCTGTGTCCCTTTAAATTCCCATTTCCCAACTAAACCTTAGGGGCTTCTCTCTCCAGGACTGATTGCAGAGTGAATTCCATCTCTTCCGCATTGTTATACTTAGCTGTCCTTAGGATGGAGACCAAAGTCCTTTCTCTTTCAAAGGTTGAGCTGTTTCTCATCCCTGTACGGAGAAAGAAAGTGTGAATCAAGTTACAGGCATCCATTCACTCATCCTTCAGCTAGCTGACAAGCCTAACTCCCTGCTGTCCCACCCACCTGCAGACTAGTGAAAGAGGAAACCCAAACGACACAGGTGTCTACAGTGACGATCTTTCCTGAGGCGGCCACTAGGGGAGCTCTGCCCTCTGCTTTCCTTCTGGAGGGCCTGAGTTACCTGTTATCAAGGTGGTAGCTCCTAAGGGTTCTTTTTCCTTAATAGATCCTAAGCCCCCATCTAGGCCTGGAGATGCAATTATCACACAATAATAGACTCCAGAGAAATTTGCACTTGTCCATCTTTTTACTTTCTTATAGCTTCTGTCCCACTCTTAAAGAGGCCCTTTGTGGAGTCAAAGTAGTCTGGAATAGATCTTTGAAATGGGCAAATGCCCTGAGGCCAGAGGGGGCTGATCTAAAGTGTGGACCTGTGAGAACTACAAGTAGAACACACAATAAAAATATATGGAATTGAAGAAGAGTTTTGATGGAACCTTGACCTTTTTTCGTTTGTACACACATTTTAAAATCAATTTGTTTAGTTGGATTTTTGAGTGGGGCTTCGTTGGAATCCATAGATCCTTTGGGAGAAAACTAACACTTCCACAATATCAAGTTATTTAACTCATGTACATTTGTCACTATTTCTCACCGTGGAAATCTTGCACAAATTTTGTAATATTCATTTCTATGTCCTTTATACATTATTATATTGCTATTAGTGTTTTATAATTTTAAAGTGTTTTTTTCCTAACATGGGAATGTGACTTGTTTTGTATCCATCTCTTTTTAAAACCCTCGTTAGTCCTAATGATTTCTTTGTAATTATTTTATATTTCAATGTACAAATTATCATTTACAAACATAATACCCTGGTCAGGTTTGGTATCACAGTTTTGTTAGAATCATATACAGAATTGAGGAGTATACTCTTTGAAATTTTTCTGTGCAGTTAATTATAATTTTGACGTTATTTCTTCTTTTATTATTCAGTAAGTCTCTGGTAAAACCATCTGAGTCTGGAAATTTTTATATAAAAATATGTTTTTACTACTAATTCAGTACATTTAGTTATTGGGTAGTTCAGATTTGTTCTTTCTTCTTGAGTCCACTTTTATAAGTTATGTTTCTAATAAAATTGTCCATTTCAGGGGCATCTGGGTGGCTCAGTAGGTTAAGCGTCAGACTTCGGTTCATGTCATGAGCTTGCTTTTGTGAGTTAGAGCCCCGTGTCGGGCTCTGTGCTGAGAGCTCAGAACCTGGAGCCTGCTTCAGATTCTGTATCTCCCTCTCTCTCTCTGCTTCTCCCCTGTTCATGTTCTCAATCTCTCTCTCTCTCAAGAATAAATAAAGATTAAAATTAAAAAAAGAAAATTGTCCATTTCATATAAATCTTCCAATTTATTTTCATAGAGTTATTCTTAATATCCTCCTATTTTCTTTATGATTTCTGCTCCTTTATACTATGTGTCCCTTTTTCATTACTGATGACTTATAATCTAATCAGAGACAGGCCACTTTTATTAGTGTTTCAAAGAACACATTTGGTTTTTTGATTCTTTCTATTGTGTGTGTGTTTTCTATGTTATGAAGTTCTACTCTTACCTATGTTATTTTCTACCTTCTACTTCTGTAGTGGTGGCTGCTTCATACTCTGAAATGTGAGCTTCATGTTTTGCTGCACTTTCCTTTTTTTTTTTCCAGCTATGCTTTCAGGGTATTCATTTTCTCTAAAAAGCAGTTGTAGCTACTTTGCACAAGTTTTGATAAGTAAATCAAGATGCCACTTCCATGAATAGAGCTCAGTTGTTTTCTGCACCTATTAGTCACCAACAACTCCATGATTGCTGTTCTTTACTTGAAATTCCTTTTCCAAGATGAGAAAACCTCTTTTTCCAGGTACAGTAGTAAAATTAAAAATGTTCAGAGAGTGGGGTGCTTGGGTGGCTCAGTTGGTTAAGTGTCTGACTTTGACTCAGGTCACGATCTTGCAGTTTGTGAGTTCGAGCCCCACGTGGGGCTCTGTGTTGATAGCTCAGAGCCTAGAGCCTGCTTCAGATTCTGTGTCTCCCTCTCTTTCTGTGCCTCCCCCCACTCATGCTCTGTTTCTCTCTGTCTCTCAAAAATGGTTTAAAAAAAAACTAAAAAAAACCCAATGTTCAAAGAGTAAGGCAACATTTGAAAGTCACAGCCACAAATCACTAGCCACTGGGAGTGGATTTAGGGAGGTGAGCCAACACATGAACACCATAGCTCTGAAGTCTGCAAAGCAAGGTGAGTTTTGATTGATCTTATCACTGAATTT